>NW_016157560.1:5362-23125 GCF_001687245.7 Rhagoletis zephyria
CATATGTATGTAAGTAGTAGCGGCACATTGGGTGAACTAAATGCATTCATACATATATATTTATGTACAACTGTAGCTAATATTGTACGCGTCTTCCCAGGTAGGTTAAGTGCTGGTGATAAACACATGTGGCATAGTTAAATACTGTGTACATAACTACAATTAAAACATTGAAAATGTTACAATTTCGGCATATGACTGGAAAAACTCTACAATACACACAAATTCTGGTTTCCTAGACATGTACGAAGTGATTAGCACAGCTGCATCCTTCAACTTGTCAACTCGCGGAAAATTTCCCGACATTTTTTAAATTTGAAGCGTAATATCTCCACAACAAGAGTTTTTCCAGATATAAGCTATACACCAGATGAAAGCTAAGGTTTCGGCCTAGATTTGTGGAAACCAAGAATAAAATCGACTGACCAGTTTTTGAGAAAATTCTCGAAATCTATATTTTCAGCAGCCAGATTTTTAGTTTTCAGGCGAAAACGTTTGACGTATTTATATGTCATAAACAAAAAATATAGCGTTAAATAGCTTGTTTGAAGGACCTTCTATTGATATACACATGAATGACATGGACTGAGTAGTGCGGCCTCAGTGGTAGTTTAAAAAATTGCATTTTTTCGAAATTCAGGCAGCAGCCACGCCCACAAAGGAATACGAATCAAAACATCCTGGAACAAAACCATCTTAGTTTTTTTTGTAATTTAATTCCTGAAAGTTTGAAAAAAATTAAATGATGGTACGTACAGACGCCACATACATACCAAAGCATCTCGTAGTGGAGACACGAACCAAAACACATGTACCTCTATATCTTTCCAACTAGTGGCCGGAACTTAATATATAAGGTATCGTTTGAAAGGTATTGGCCTATAGAATAACACTAAATATGTTGGGTGTGCCCACATGCCCCCATAAACCGGCAAAAGCAAAAAAAAACGTTTTTTGTTTCGCAACACTTTAGCCTAATTTTTAATAATCCGGTTAATCGCTTGAATACATTTTCTGGACACACTCAGCAAGACCTTTCCAACGATATCTCAAACATATCCATTGGACGTCTGGATAAAAACTTCAAAATCTCGTGTATATATAAGCGAGTCATTTCAGCATGCTACTGTGGCTGCTTTCGTCACTCGCGCGCACTGCCGTTCGCTGTGATCTATTGAGGAGTGGGACTTGGTATGTAATATATGGTTAGTATAGTATGGAAAGGGCTCTATTCACATTGGCGCTAAAATACAAAAAGCCGGAACTAACTAAAAATCCAAAATTTACTTTTTGATTGATTATGATGCATTTCATCGAATCATAAGTCCCCACATCGTTTTAGGTAATGCAAAAATTTAATTAGTTGTGGTTTTTTGCATTTCAGCGACAATGTGAAATAGTACTAACGATACATATGTTGAAAATTTGCGTTCATTCGCCTCAAAAAATATATCAAAACACATTGAGTGCATGGAATGGAACAACAAAAGGGATTTGATGGCTTGTGGTACCGACAGCGGTGAGTAATTAATTGTGGCTGCCTGCAACAAGGAAAAGCCGAATTTAGCTAACTTATAAAAAAACTAATTACAAGGTATTCATTACAGGTGAACCTTTCCAAGAATTCACCCGGGAACTAAGCAAATCTGAGACCTTTATCGTCCGTTATTCCATAATTCAAATTATTATACAAAACGGGGTACCTTTTTAACGAAATAACAAGATTTTAAGCTAATTCTGCTGGCAGCCACGACTTTCAAAACAGAATTTTCTTCGAAATTTTCATTCCTATTCACAACCTTCGCTATAAGCGCACATTTTCAAACCAGTCACAGAAGACAGGATTAAAAATGAATTACAAAAACTAAAATCGAAAAACGCTGATGACGTAATAGGTTCTCCAAATTCTGAAACAACCAAAAGAATTGGTGCTCCAAATTGGAACATAACGGTGTTTAAACAACGATCTTGCCATGATGCTAGATTGTGAAGATGACAGTCAGGAGGATACATCCGACATTTGCAGCCCCGATGCAATTCCCAAAAAGGAATTGTTGCACCGCAATAAAAAAAAGAAATATAACTGAAAGTCCTCTCAACTGGTGCAGCGTCAATCGAAAAGAATTTACAATTTTGTCGCCTCGAGCGAGTAGTTATTTAGTGGCGCAGATTTGATTTACGACCAATTAGGAATCAGGCTGTAACCCGAAAAGGCAGCAAAATTACTCTTTCTTAGATACAATGTTCCAATTTTTTAATTGAAGTACTAAATAAAAAAATATTATTAAGAATTAATAGCTTTTCCATTTCTTATTTACCTAAATCCCCTAATGTACTCACCACAATTATTTCTTAAAAATATTTGACATCCGCATTCGCATTCGCATCCGCGGATGTTAGCTTTAAAACATCCGCATCCGCATTCGCATCCGCGGATGTCTAAAATTCCACATTCGCAACATCCCTACTCTGTGGTAAAATAACGCCGTTCATATGAATTCTATCAGCGGAACTTCATTCACTTGAAATTAATTTTAATAGCAATTTTATGAGTTATCCAAAATTAATTTGCATATCTTGAGTTTCTAGATTCTGAACTGGTTTTAAACGATTAATGCAAAAATATTTTCAGTGATTCTATTACACGATGTTACACTGATCATGAACTTTTTAATTGACCTAGTACAGGTAGTAGGGCTGGTCAATTAATTCACGAAACTGCGCTTAAAATTTTTCTAACACCTTGAAAATTTCAACTTATTCTTATAAAACCATTTTCGCATGACTTCCGGCACTAAATAACTTTTAGCTCGGTTATATTTTAACCCATTTTAAGTTTTTATATGACTATGAAAAGGATACTTATACTATTTTAAGAAATAATAAGTTTTGTGAGCATATTATAAATATATGGAAAATTTTTAGGTCAATCTGAAATTTACACCAATTTTTATTATTTTTTCCAATTCTACAACATTTTTTGGCAAAACATCAAAAGAAAATTGTCTCTTTTAGTAACTATTTATAATGTTTTATTCCGAGTAGAACTAGGTACCTTTATAAAAATCAATAGACAATTTCGGAAATTATGATTTTTCTAAAGATTTTTCCAAAATCACTTCGACAAAATTTCACAGAAAATTTTACTAGTTGACCTTAACATTTTTGGGCAGAGCCGCATGCGTTTTGACGTGGAATGGCCCGTATAATTCCTATCTATATTGCATATCTATGTATGTACACGCTAGTGTTTATTCATCCGAAAACATTTTATGTATAATAGATACATTAGCGCGGGATTTCTATTATAACTTCAGTATAAAACGGGATTTAGGTTATATTTGAACGGGATTTTATTAAACCTGTTACTGGCAATACTGGTTTAGACTGATACGCAAGTTAGCAAATCTTCCAATTGCTAGTCTTCTTAGAAGAAGAGGATACCGGATGTACCAAAGTATCGAATCCCACAATTTTTCCTAATGCCAACCAACACTTTTTACAGCCGTTTTTTGCTCTCCTGAAAAATATCCATTTCCACATTCGATAGTTTGACATGGTAGCGACGATATATAGCTTTGTAGATATTCTGGTAGTGGAGCATTCCATTGTTACGTAAGTATAGTTTTAAATACGTTAGCAAGACACGTGAAGTATTTAATAGTTTGAAAATTAGTCTTTGATTATATGCAAACACTTTAAACTTAGTTTATATGCTTTAGAAAAAAAAAAGAAAAACCGTCACGTAACAGACAGGTCGAATCAGGCTACGGCAATTATGGCCGCGTGTATTAAAACCGCGATCCAAAAATGAAATGAGGCCGTGCGGGCTAATTTATTTTGCCAAGTGAAATTAGGCCGCGATCAAAAAATGAAATTAGACCAATCGGGCATAATTCATTTTAACAAGTTAAATTAGGCCGCGATCGAATAATGAAATTAAGCCGCGCGCAAATAATTCATTTTGGCAAGTGAAAGTTAGGCCGCGATCAAAAAATGATAAGGCCGCCTTCTTATTTGTTTGGCGGTCAAAATTCCATCCCCCATATAGAACACTCTTCTGCGTAGGCGGCCTTCGGCCGCGCTTAGGGATTATAACCCTCACTAAATAAGTAGAATACTCCTTTCTGTGTTGCCGAAGAAGAGGGGCTGAACACCTTTTGCAGAGAACACCTATCTGCGTAGCCGGCCGCGATCAAACACCAAACACCTTGTGAAGAGAACAGCTTTCTGCGTATGTGGCCTTCGGCCTCGCAGAGGGATTAAACCCTCACTAAGTAGAATTCTCTTTTCTGTGTTGCAGAAGAAGACGGGCTGAACACCTTTTTCAGATAACACCTTTCTTTATTTTGTGGTTCGATTTGTCCACCAAATGAAAAATAAACTTTATTTGTGATGCGGATAATTTAATTTTGCCAATCAAAATCGATCAAAACATGAAATTGGGACGCGCGGGTATTTATTAAGCAAACATCAAGCTGTGAGGTTGTACTTTATTATGCTCTAATTTTGGCTTTCTACTTGCTAAGTTCATTGTGCTAATTCTGTGTTAAAGTAGTGATAAAAAGTGCTTATGAGCATCATAGTGTGAAAAATTGAAGCTAAGTGAAAGTTGTTGGTTTTATATTAAAGTAAATTAAATTAAACTTCACTAGCATACATTCTAATTTTGCCGAGTCATTTGTTGCTATCATTGTTGTTGTATCCTTTGTAGTTAACTGAATTCATTTTGTTTTTGCACATTTGTTCTACTCTTTTTGTTTACTTTTTCTAGTAATTCTTGTCACAGCTCTTTGTATTGCGTTTATTAAGTGTCATGGTTACAGTGATACTCAAACTGTTCGCTACATTTATTTAAAGCTATTTACATCAGCTCCTTAATTGTTATAATTTATTTTGTTTGTCTTTTATTAACGAGTGTATTACATAAATCTTTCAATATGAAGTGCGATCTTGATACTTGCCAAATTAAAAGCGATTCTGAACGCTACTTATCGTGCTGGCTGTGTGATGGTATTTACCATCTGAAATGTGCTGGTTTGACAGGAAGAATTCTGGACGCTATTAATGATGGCAAGGGCCTTCGCTGGTCTTGCGTAAAGTGCAGGTCAACCGAAGTTGATCTTTTCAAGCTATTTAGGCAAACCAGAAATGGTTTTACAGAAGTAGGAAGAGAATTGTCGGTACTGACAGAAAAACTTAAGCATTATGAAATATGTTTAAATCGTTAAAATGCTTAGATACCTTGCAATCTGTTAAGGATATCCGTGTGTCTAAACGTAAGCGTCTTCATAGTCCATCTAAGGAAATTACTGCCGGTGCACGTCAGAATAATCTTCCGACGGATTTAATTAATTTATCCTCTCCGTGAAGTGGTGGCATCATCTTCAAAGCCTCCACCGCCTTCCCTATCCTCAACTACTAACGCAGTAACTCAACCCCCTCCGCCGGTACTCCAGTCTGATACAAGGAAACTAGTTGTGGTTCCGCCAAAGAAGTCAATCTTTGTTTCTAGATTTTCGAGAGACACTACCGAAGACGATATAAAGCTTTACATCTCATCAAAAATTACAACTGTCGACTTAAGCATCAGAAAATTTAATTTTAATTACGAAAGAAATATTGCTTCATTTAAAATTGACGTAAATTTAGATAATTTTAATGCGCTGCTTAGTAGTTCTTTTTGGCCCCCCGGAGCTTTCGTTCGTGAATTCGAATATAGGCCCAAAAAAGTAAATAACTTAGCTAATATTCCCCGTCATAACACTGAATCAAAAAACTAATTATTAAATCTGCTTTAAGTATTTATTACCAAAATGTAAGACTGTACTAAATTAACGAACTTATACTTTAAAGGCCTTTAATGTAATTATAATATTCTTTCTTTTACTGAAACTTGGCTGAAACCTCACATTTTTAATTCAGAGATTCTTCCAAATAATTATCATATCTATAGACAAGATAGGGGGGCTGTCCTCGGCGGTGGCGTACTCTTCGCTGTAGACTCTTCAATACCATCTGAAGAAGTTAGTCTTCCACACATTGATTCAGTAGAGTTCAACTGCATTAGTGTACAGGCTGGAAAAGGGTCTATTTACTTAGCTCTATGCTATATCCCTCCCCGATCTGACACATTGGTATATTTACGACTCATCTCTTTACTGAAATCAGTTAATTTACTGACTAAACCCTCTGACTCAATGATTGTGTTGGGTGATTTAATTTACCAAGCATATCATGGAACATCATTGACAATGATATCGTACCTTTCACGTCTAGTGCGTGCAACAACGTATTTTTAGAGGAGATGGCTGAACTCTGCCTAACTCAGGTTAATGTACTTCACAATAAGTTTGGTAAAGTATTAGATCTTGTTTATGTTGATGATGCATCTAAGTCCGTTGTAAATAAGTGTGATCCACTAGTTTTGCCCGAAGATGTCTACCACCCTGCTATGGAGGTATCTTACGAAGTTATAAGTGAAGGTCAAAATTGCAGAACCCAAGCATACGAACCAAATATTCGCTTTGATTTTTCGAAAGCCAACTTTAAAATGCTTAACAAAGAACTGTCTAAATTATCGTGGCCTGCATTTAAAGAAAATATTGAACAAAGCGTTGCACTTTTTAACTTGACTTTACATAAATTATTTGAAAAGCATGTGCCTAAACGCATGTATGTTCCTGAAGAGCAAACACAGTTATGGTTCATAACCCCGTTACATAAAAGCGGTAGCAGATCTTCAGTGGAGAACTACCGGGGAACAGCTAAGCTTTCTGCAATTCCTAAATTATTTGAAGCAATTATAACAAATCAGTTGACGCATTCTATCTCTTCTAGCATTTCATATAGTCAACATGGATTTTGCAAGGGCAAATCAACTTATACAAATTTACTTGAATTAACATCCTATATCTCAAAAGCATTTAGTGAAAGCAAAACTGTTGATGTTATATATACTCACTTCAGTAAAGCATTTGACAAAGTGTGCCACTCGTTGCTCATCTACAAACTTGATCTTCTTGGTCTTCCACCTAATTTTGTACGTTGGATCTCTTCATACCTCTATGATAGATCACAAATGGTAATGTTTAAAAATACTATCTCTGACGTCATTGATGTTACTTCAGGAGTCCCTCAAGGTAGCCACCTAGGCCCGGTTCTGTTCTTGCTTTTTATAAACGATATTTCTACAGATATACAATTTTCCGAAATTTCAATGTATGCAGATGATGTAAAGCTTTATAAATCGTACGATTCAATTAAAGAAAGGTCTTTGCTACAATCAGACTTAGACAGCATGGCTTACTGGTGTCAAGTAAATCTTATGCCTATAAATCTTAAGAAATGTAAAGTAATGAGCTTCTCGCGAAGAGCTGTTCATCCCGCTTCTTATACAATAGGTAACCATAACCTGGAACCGGTATACAATTTTGTGGACCTTGGTATCACAATGGATCCTAAGCTTAATTTTAATCTTCATATTAATGTGACAGTAAACAAGGCTAAAGGTGTACTTGCTTTTGTGAAACGATGGTCAAAAGAGTTTTGTGACCCTTATATCACTAAAACCCTGTTTACAACATTAGTTAGGCCAATTCTGGAATACGGTTCGGTGGTTTGGAATCCAAGGTATCAAATTTACTCAGACAAGATAGAATCAATTCAAAAACCATTCCTACTTTTTGCTTTAAGAAATTTCCGTTGGGATTCTCAATATAACCTTCCACCTTATACGAGCCGATTAAAACTTATTAATCTTCCTACACTTTCCAGCCGCAGGCAAATGCTTGGTACGATTTTTATAGTTAAATTACTAACAGGCTCAATTTCAAGTCCGCTTCTTCTTGGCGAAGTTAGCCTTAATGTTCCCTCCCGGGTATCAAGACACTTTTGCCCCCTATTTCTGAAAGCTTGTAAAAGTAATTTTGAATTGCACGACCCACTCCGTTGCTTATGCTAGGATTTTAACTCTCATTCCAGCACGTTTGATATATCAGATCCGCTTTTCAGCATTAACCCTTTCACTTTCTCAAAATACCGCTTTTCTTTTTTCTCGTATCGTTCTACTTTGTCTTTGATGCCAATTCCCACAAAGTTGGAAGCTAAGTAAACTCCTTTATTGTCGAACCATTTTGTGATAATAACTTTTCCATCTCCGCTCACTTCTGGTTCAGCACAGCCGCGACCTTTCTTTCACATTACAGCATCTGTGGAGAGTGGTGGGTTCCGAAAGCGGTTTATACGAATTGTGCCAGCTGCTAGAATTTTCCTTTTCTCCAAAATTTCAAGTAGAGAATACGTGGTGAAGAAATTATCTGTGTAAACTTGGTGACCAGTTGAATCTTGGGGCACTCTTTTTAGCAGCTGTAATGTGATGGAAGCATTAAAACCATGTTTGTTGATAAGGCTTGGTTCAATTTCAGTGGATGAGCCCTGATAAGCAATGAAATCATACAACATTCCACTTTTTCCACAAAGCACATAGAGTTTTATTCCCCATGGACAAGGTTTACCACGTATATACTGCTTCATTCCCATGTGCCCTGTAAATTGTATAATCTGTTTTTCAACGCAAAGGGTTTCCTCCAACTGGTGCTCCAATAATCGCTTCCGAATCGCATCCATAATTGGTCTCACTCGATGAAGTTTTTCATTGTTTTTTGGGGGCAGATAAGTATCCACTAAATGCAAATGTGTTCGTAGCGCATAAAAACGATTTCGTGTCATATTACTAGTGAAAATGGGCAATGTTGTACCTTTCTCCCAGAACATTGCTACCCGTGGAAACTTCAATATACCCATCATAAAATGTAAAGCGTAGAATTGCCGAATTTCTCTTGGACTAGTGGGCCGAAAATTTGATTCTTTCTGCACACTATACATATTAGTGAAATTGGAAACATCTTCAAAAAATTGGGGTGGTAAATATTTTTGAAAATATTCGTATTCACTTTTGACTGCTGTAGGCAACTGTAAAGGCGGAACAAACAAAAAATCAGCAATTCGTTCATTACTGCGGGAATGGCGCCACTGAACATTGATTTTCTCAGTAATATTTGACAAATCATAGTTTCCTTCTGCTGCTTCCATAGTTGCCAACTTCGTGCTTTAAGCACTCGATTTAGTGCTTTTTGAAAATTAACCGCCCTATTCCCACACCACTGACAAAACTCAGCGGCTGACTATTGCCTTTACTACTGCGCCTAATACTATGCCGCAAATTTATTTTAAACTGTCGTATGACAATTGTCAGTTTTATTGTTATGACCTACTGAGTAAGCGACAACGGCGAAACAATGTTTATATTGTGTTTTAGGCGCAGTAATTGCGACAATAGTCATATGATGAATTTTGTCAGTGTTGTGGGAATAGGGCGGTAAAACGCCAAAAAAAATCATTTAGTGCCTAGTGCCTTTTTTAGTGCTTTTTTTCTGAACTAAAATTACTCCGATATAGTTAAAACCTGAAATAATTTTCAAATATTTAAAGCTGTGGCAGCACTGAATTTACAAAAATCTACAAATTTAAATGCACTTAAATACAACCATGATTGATAAAAAGCTGAACTGAAAGCTGAAAAGCTTGAAATTCACGTTGTTCAATTATATTCGCGTTGAAAATGCTAGTAGATATGCGAGTAAGTAAAGTATTTCTTTTATTCTTTTCTAATTATTTATAAAAATTTTTATTTTTGTACCACCTGAGTAAAACACATGGTTTCTTGGTGCCGCACAATTGCTCTAACACTAGAATTTTGAGATATCCTAACCTCAAAGTGCCAAAATCACGGTTTTTGGCGATATTTGAGGTTATATAATGAAAACAAAATTTTTTTTCCTCATTTCTACCTAGGGCATGATTTTCGTTTGTTGGGATTCGATTTTTCTTTCTTGAGATATGTCAGTTTTAATGTGCAGTACTTCGGTATTACGTCGTAACCATGAGTCATTATAGCATATGTGGCTTTTCAATCGTTATGAGCGAAAAAGTTTTGTTTATTGATTTATGTATGCATTCTTGTAAATATTGTTAATTTTTTGTTTTTGTTAAATACATACAAACTGTTATGAAAAAAGCATCAATTGATTTAAAACTATTTGGTGCTTTTAGTGTGGTAAAACGCTTTTTTCCAAGTTTTTGGTGCTTTTTGAAAATCAAAAGTTGGCAACACTGGCTGCTTCTATTAGTGTGCTTACTCTCTCACCTGCTATTGAACGCAATACTCTGACGGAGAAATATGAATTTTGTGCAACATTTTCTTCGCTCTTTGTTGATGACGGTGTTGAAAAAGTCGTAATGTGTGCACGAACAGCTGGTGGAAGTTCATTTATCACGTCCCTCCACATTTTCCTCAGTACTGGTGTCGTAATTTTAAGCCTCCCTCATCTTCAATTCGCTTCTTACTAGTAAATCCCACTGAATCGATTTCATCACCTCCCGATTCATCGTCGAGATCTGAAAACTCTTTCAGAAGGTCTAACATTTGGTTTTCAGTCAACGCTTTGCGTCTATGCATGATTCCCTATGCGTGGAAAGCCATGTTATTTACTCATAATTTACAACTCTTTACTACTCATGTCCATTACAAAGGACATCTGGTTTTTGGTGCCTAAAACACTTACCTGAAATTCGATCTACTTCTGCTTACACTCATTCAATGAGCAAAAATTAAGCGAAAAAGCACCGTTTACACAATTATTTACAAACACTTTCGAATAAACAAGCCAAATAATATTTTACAACCTTCTTCTTCAAAAGTCGGTACATTACTGGCAAAAATAAAATACATTTTGCAGAAATTGCACTTCTATACTCGCAATATACCGTTCGTTCCGTTTTCACCAAAATTAATGCTAAAAAACTTCAAATTTAAAATAACCGCTCTTGCAAAGTCATGTCCACCGCAGTGGACATTAGTAGTGAAAGGGTTAAGAAATCGATACTGTCCTCTCTCAATAGATGAATCATTAAAATAAAGACATAAAATCGGCTGATGAATTTAGTTCTGTAGCTGAACAGTTTTAGATCTCGACACTTAACAAACTCCTGCCTATCGTGACTCGGCGCAAAAATTGAAAATACTGGTTCCGTACGTCATGCGGACTGCGCCCCTCGTGCGGATGGGCGGGAATGGAGGGTAAAAACCGTTGGGATATTATTATTATTAACTTAACAAATAGTTGATTTTAACTTCAGAAAAAATGGCAACCCCCTCCATAAAAATATCTTGTTTGTTAATCCAGGTCATGTCTATAAGTGTGCCAAATTGCAACAAACATATCGAGCCCTAACCGCCAAAATAACGTAAGCGACATTTTTTTCAAAATTTTCTTTTTGATGCAGAAATGCATCTAGATGCTCTAGGAATATTTCTGCATCAAAAATAAAATTTTGAAAAAAGTGTCGCTTGCGTTATTTTGGCGGTTAGGGCTCGATATAAACTGACTAACTCACAAACTTTTATAGTTCATTTCCACCAATACTTAAATCCAGTTTATGCATATTAGAAAAAGAAGATTACAACTCGCGAAGAATAATTGCTCATATTAAGTACAGGCAAACGGAAAAGCAAAAAGTAAGAAATAAACCGATCACCCCTTGTTAAAATTCTTGGAGCTAGCCTGAACACTTAACTGCACTCAAGCTTTTGGTGTAAATAGGCTATTATATATATAGATAAATAGGTTTGACTAAAACGATTTTAAATTTCTAAGCGGGTGGCAACTCTCTTCAAAAATATTTTCGAAAGAAAGCTTTCTTAACTCTCTCTCGTTTGATATCCATATTGGAACATTTCGTTTAACCTTTAAAGTAAATTGTATTTGAATTTCTTAAAAGGTGGCAACCCTCTTTATAAATATTTAGAAATAAATTTGTCTTTAACCTTTCTCATTTGGTACCCATACTAAAATATTTCATTTAAATAGTTAATTAAATGGATTTTAAGTTTATGAAAAGGTGGCAACTCTCTTCAAATATATTTTTGAAACAAATCGTTTTTAAACTGCTTTTGTTTGACACCCATATTGTTGTAAAATTGTATCTATTTTTTATAAATAGTTGATTTTAACTTTTGAAAAAAGTAGCAAAACCCCTTCAAAAAATATCCTATGTGTCAATCCAGATCTTAGCTTATAAATGTGCAAAATTTCATTGAAATACGTCCAGCCATTTTAGCGTGAAAGAGGTACACACAAACACACTCACAAACTTTCACATTTAAATATAACACTGTGGATTACAAAAAAAACCTAGAGCGCGCATATATCAGGTTTGATGACTGTTGGCCATACGAACAATGCCTAATACTCAGATTTACTAGATCAATTCGTGTTCTCGAGAAAACAAGTTTTCAGAATCCAAAAATCTCAGTATAGCAGCCAAATCCTTTTTCCAAATTTCGAAAATTCATGTATGTAATTTTACCTAGTAGCATTTTTTACTGTTTGTGTTGGGCCACTGATACGGAACCACTGCATTCGTCAATCATATGATAGTTATGTCTGTGTCATATATTTTATTATAATATAAAATATATAATATAATAAATAATAAAATATATAATATATAATATATATATATTAGGTATATTATACCTAATATATAGCCAAGGCCAGGTATAAGTATGTCATTCACCCCAATGCAGATAAAATTAGTGTTTGTATTTTCTTATACACACGTATGTACCTTAAAGTGGTCCAAAAATGTATGTAAAAAAAATAAGGTCGCATTTTTAATGCCGCCAGCCCCTGGATAGTTCTATACCAAAAAAAAAAATATACCCCTATTTTTTTATTTTGAAATAGAAAAAAATTTAAGGAGTGCTCAAAGCGCTCTACGAAACGTTGTTTTTTCCCCATACAAAATACATGGAAAACTTTGAGCGCTGTGAGCACTCCCTAAATATTTTTTGGTTTCAAAATAAAAAAATAGGGGTATATTCATTTTCGGTTCAGAACAATCATAGGGGGTGGCGGCATTAAAATTCCGACTTTATTATTTTGGACCACTCTAATGTAATGCCTGCTGCAATGCTGCATTCCCATTTTTATACCCGAGCGCACTTGTGCACAAGGGTATTATAACTTTGTTCACATAACGGTTGTTTGTAACAGCCAAAACGAATCGAGATAGATATAGACAAATGTACATAGATGATCAGCATGAAAAAAGAAATCGATTAAGCGGTGACTGTCTGTCCGTCCGTCTGTCCGTCCGTCTGTGCACACGATAACTCGAGTAAAAATTGAGATATCTTAACGAAACTTGGTACGTGCACTTTTTTCGGGCGTAGGACGGATGGTATTGAAAATGTGCAAAATCGGACAATATCTGGTAATTTTCAGAAATATGAAAACTGCGATATTTTAGTAACTATTGAAGATTATTCACTCAAAATTGACACTTACAATAATTTGTAGACGAAAAATAAGAATATTAAAAATTTTTAGAAAATGGGCGTAGCCACGCCCACTTATGGTTACATGTGTATATCTTAGTAACCGCTGCACCAATTTCTTCCAAACTTGGCACAGTTGTTGGCCTTGGTACAACGTACCAAATGGCCGAAAATTTTTTAAATCGGACAATCACCACGCCCACATCCCATATAACGGTAATTTAGAGAAATATGAAATATCAGATAAATCAGTAAATATTTTAGCTAATTTATTCAAATTTGATACTTGCAACATTTCCTTACCAAGAAATACATTTCTGATACAATTTTACAATACAAAATGGGCGTGGAACCGCCCAGTTATGATCACATATATGTATCTCGGTAACCGTTGTACCAAACTCGGTTGTGCTTGCCACATAAAAGCAAAACGTCGAAAATTATTGAAATGGGACTAAAATTACGGCCGCTTTTCATATAACAGTAAATTTCAGATATGCTTGAAACTTCAATATTTCGAAATTTAAGGACGCTAATTTACTCAAAATTGATACTAAAAACAATCCCTTGAAAAGAAGTAACATTGTTTGGAACTTTGAAAAATGGGCGTTATGCCGCCCACATCTACCTAAATAAGTTTATCTCATTATGTCTAACTGAACGTTCTATCGAAGATGTGTGCAAAACCATGTAGCGGTAGTTTTCGGAAAGGTGGAAAACATATAAATATTTAATACTTGCGCCGGGTATTTAACGTTCGGCTCCGCCTGCACTTAGACTTTCTTACTTGTTTCTATTCCTTTTGTGTTTGTCTCTGATGTATGTACATATATGTATATTAAGAATAGTGTTAGGATCATCCACCTCTATGAAGTATTAGAGTACATACATAAATTTGTGTATTAGCAAATATTAGAAGATACGATTGTATTGAGATATCTATCGGAAGTTATGTATTAGTTGGAAATTACTTAAGGAGAAGAATTTGTGAAATAAAGTTAGTCTAACAGCTGACCACCAAGGCGTTTACATCTGTCCATCGTTTCTGCTTGGCCCGTTCCCTGTGTCGTTCGACCGTTCGCTACTTTGGTTTTTGCGCGGTTACAAAAAAGGCTTTGTAATCCTATATTTTTTGGCGCCCAACGTGGGCACCATCAATTTCCCTCACGGCTACGTCATTATCTCCAAGCTACTTGGCCGCTGGATACAAGAACTATTATTGACACTCATAGATTCTTATCTTCAGCCGCTTTTGAATAGTCGTCGTCTCTGCTACCTCTTCGCTCGCTTACCATCGCTTACGGCCGTCTCTCCAGCTCAGCACACACATCGCTCTCGAACACTGCTGCCTTCCAGTCATCATCACCCTCGCTATCATTACTTTGATTCGCCGCTGTCGTTGGTTCCACTGCACCAAAAGGCGCACATATCGCCACACACGTATATATGTATGCACCTTGGTTTTGACCACTCTTTTTCCTAGCTTGCCATTGCCACTGTCGCAAAACATTTCCCTTTCGCGACTACACGTAAGTAATCCCTCAATAACAGCCCCAAATAACACAAACGGCAATAACGCAAAATTTGCTTTATTTCACTTTTAAATGGGAAATAATACCAAAATCTGAGTTTTGCTTTATTTCCAACAAAGGTTGGAAAAAAACAAATTTTGCCTTATTTCCCATTGCTTATTTATACTATTTGTAACAGTTTAGTGACCAGAAGGAAAAAGAACTTTGTTTATTCAAAAAATACAGTTAAATAAAAAATGTGATATAATTCATACTTATGAAGAAAGTAATATTCACAAAATATTTTTACTTATGAAAAGTCTAACAAAATATAGGAAAAGAGTCGTCTTTAATAACTGCTCAGCAAATTGGACATAGCGCTTTTGCGTGAACTTTATCTGCACACTTTTTTAAATGTGTTGAAAACATTGCTGGAAAACCTTAAAATGTTTGCATGGAACCACGGCGCAATAAACACGTGAAGTTATAAAACAGCTTTCTCGCTTTATTTTATGTCATTCGGCTGTCTTATAGTCAAATTTTAAAGGCAATTTTTCAAATAAGGCAGTGTCAAAATCCTTCTTCTCGCTCTAATTACTTCACCTGGTATAATTCCGCCATGGCATGCGTTCCTGTTCGCAGCATATAACACAGAGAATATTGTTTTGAGTTTCATCTTCAGTTAAAATTTTTGCATTATCATCACTTGTTTCACTATATCCGAAATGTGGATTTCGAAGCGAAGACGAAGACGAAGCGAACATGCGGTACGAAATAGTAATGTAAAAATATATTAAAATTTTACCTACTCTCAGACTTCTAAATTTGAACGTATGTATACTCGGTACAAGCAGGTGGGATGAATGGCGCAATAAACAGGTGAAGTAATAAACAGCTTTCTCGCTTTATTTTCTGACATTCGATTGTCTTATAATCACATTTTATAGGCATGTTTTCAAATAAGGCAGTGGCAAAATATTTCTTCTCACTCTAATATTACTTCACCTGGTATAATTCCACCATGGGTGGGGTGCATGCAATACCACCATACGCAATAATTCCCATTACTTGGACATTAAAAAGCAGTTTCAGAAGTGAAATAGTGTCATTTTATTATTATTCTTTTTTCTAAACGGTCATAATGCCAGCAGTGCATAATTGCGAAAGGAGGGGAGGGGACGGGGGACGCGAGCGCGACGTCGAACGCGGCGTGGCGCTGGGCGGGGCGGCGCGACGCTAGGCACTTTGAAAATTGTATACATACAAAGCCGTCCATTTAACTTGTTCATGTACTACTTTTTGTCAAATGTAACTGGGTGACTACCAACATATGTGCACTATTTTGCTTTATTACTCAAATTGTTAAGTTTAAAAGTTGGTCTTATTGCTCAACGTGAAATGAAATAAAGCAAATTTGTATTATTTCACACGCCGACCCGCGGACCTTTAGGAATTGTACGTCACTACAAAATTAACGATTCAAACAGAGGTAGTGGAGGATCATAATATTTCGCTTCCGGAAACAAGCTGCATTGTGCAGCACAGCACTATATTACCAAAGCTCAAACTCCCAACGTTTAGCGGCAAGTATTTTGAGTACCAGAATTTTATTACATCTTTTAAACAGATAATTGATAAAGAATTTAGTCTTTCAAACATCAAGAAATTTAATCATTTGCGAAACTCGCTTCAAGGTCAGGCGTTAGAAACCTTCGATGCATTCCAGGTGACCAATGAAAATTACCCTAAACCATTGGAACCGCTGAGAGAAAGGTACGACAATAAAACTTAAATTTTTTTTGGAAAATATCTCTTCTTTATTCGAGTTACCAGCGGTTTCGAAACCAAACGCATTACAATTGAGAAGTCTTATCGACAAGACTTCTGCCATTTACGGTTCACTTCTCTCGTTGTGTAATGATAGGCAAATCTCCCAAGCCATGCCCATTTGTTTTGTGCTTCAGAAATCGAATGAACAAACCAATAAAAAGTGGAAAGAATCTTTCGATTTTAAGACGCTGCAGACGTGGGGCGACTGTGTGAAGATGCTGGAAAGGCATTGCCAATATTTGGAGTCAATGGAATCTACCCACACAGGATCATCAGTTTTTCCAGGTAACAGCAAAGCTGCATCAAGTAAGGTAAATAATCAGCCAAAGGGATATTAATTTACCTGCTCCGATACGCCGTGCTCTATTTGCTCAAGCAATTTCTAATTGCGATCGTTTTAAATCTTACAACATCACCCAGCGATTCGACCAAGCGAAGGAAATGGGACTTTGCATCAATTGCCTGTCTAAAGGACATCAAATGGCTCAATGCCCATCAACCCACAGATGTAAGGTTTGCTCAAAGCAGCACCACAGCTTATTCCATCGCGGGTCCACATCAGCCCAACAANCACAAACCATAAAATTTCTAATTGCGATCGTTTTAAGTCTTACAACATCACCCAGCGATTCGACCAAGCGAAGAAAATGGGACTTTGCATCAATTGCCTGTCTAAAGGACATCAAATGGCTCAATGCCCATCAACCCACAGATGTAAGGTTTGCTCAAAGCAGCACCACAGCTTACTCCACCGCGGGTCCACATCAGCCCAACAGACAACAAATCCTCCACCATCACGCGAAGCCGCAGTGCACACACACATGCACAATTCGTCGTCTGACAATGTTATTCTAGCAACTGCCATGATTGTCAATGTTATTGTGGCTTGTTAACATTTTTTTTATTATACCCGAGCGCACTTGTGCACAAGGGTATATTAATTTTGTTCACATAACGGTTGTTTGTAACAGCCAAAACGAATCGAGATAGATATAGACAAATGTATACATAAATGATCAG
>NW_016157560.1:23896-42293 GCF_001687245.7 Rhagoletis zephyria
TTTCCCAAGCCATGCTCATTTATTTGGTGCTTCAGAAATCGGATGAACAAACCAATAAAAAGTGGAAAGAATCTTTGGATTTTAAGACGCTGCCGACGTGGGGCGACTGTGTGAAGGTGCTGGAAAGGCATTGCCAATATTTGGAGTCGATGGAAGCTAGCCACACAGGATCAGCAGTTATTCCAGGTAACAGCAAAGCTGCATTAAGTAAGGTAAGGAATCAGCCAAAGGGATATTCATTTACCTGCTCCAATACGCCGTGCTCTGTTTGCTCAAGCACAAACCATAAAATTTCTAATTGCGATCGTTTTAAGTCTTACAACATCACCCAGCGATTCGACCAAGCGAAGAAAATGGGACTTTGCATCAATTGCCTGTCTAAAGGACATCAAATGGCTCAATGCCCATCAACCCACAGATGTAAGGTTTGCTCAAAGCAGCACCACAGCTTACTCCACCGCGGGTCCACATCAGCCCAACAGACAACAAATCCTCCACCATCACGCGAAGCCGCAGTGCACACACACATGCACAATTCGTCGTCTGACAATGTTATTCTAGCAACTGCCATGATTTTAGTTCGTGATTCGTCAGGTGATTACAGACTAGGCAAAGCCCTGCTAGATTCCTGTTCTCAGGTGAATTTTATTACTGAGGAATTCGCACAAAGACTGTCGTTACCGAAAAGTAAACAAACCATTGAAATCCATCAGTAAGTTGTCAACAAACATTAGATACAAAATTCCAACTAATATAAAATCGCAGCAATGCGAATTCGAACTTCCGCGAACGTTCTGCATTACGCGAAAGCGATATTTTTTGATTTGATTTGATTTGATTTATTTCATATGGTGATCCTAATACAAAAGTTATAAAATTTATGAGTAGCATTAGGTTTACAATTACATATTATGAATCATGATACAAAAAAGAAGGTAGTTCCATTGTCACTTTTTGGTCGCCATATTAACAACCTGACAATTAAGTAGATTGTGACATTTCATGCTACCAGACCCAATATCTAAAACCCTTCAAATTTTATTATTAATTCTTTGGTTATTTACAAACATTTTTTTCTTAGAATCGAAATTTGAACAAGCAAAAGGTATATTGTTGGGTACGGCTCGGTTACTTGTACAATAGTTTTGGGTTAATGTGTCCAAATGCTTAACCCAAAGCAAAAAATTTTCACACACACATGTGGTCAAACAATTACACGTTAGTTTAAAATAAAGATTTCTAACTTTCAGATAAAAATTTACGAATAAATTCGGTTTCAAGTATGAACTTTTTTAAAAGAAATACTGTGGTCAGCGTAGCCGGAGTTGGACTTACATTTTCCCTGTCAAAATTCTAATTTTACCCAATTTTTTAATGGGTCCGTCTCCGCTTGATACCACAAAACCATTGAACAAATAGCCGAACATTTCCCCTTTTGTTTTTGAAAGAGATGGGGTCTAATGCTCAATAAGTTGATAATTGTGTTTCTAGTTTCCACACTAACAATAAATCATCAATTTAGTTCACACCCCCTCCAATATTGAACAGTAAAATATCTTTGTTTTTACCCACAGAACAAATAATATTGTCGAAATATACTAGAATTAGATAATACTCACTTGTCTGAAAGTCATGATGCCCATGGGTCCCAAAGTAAATTCCGTTTTCAAGTTACTTGAAAGACATGAACAAAGACAATATCGAAATGTGTAATTTCAGTGTCTGAAATATATCAGAAATAAACGTATCCGATATAGAAAACTGTAATAGTCGTGGCTAGCTAGTACATTGCGAAATAATCAGATGACAAATGACACTAAAAAATTTTAAAATATGTTTAATAAAATTTTATTAATGCGAAAATAAAGATTTTGACAAGTAGTTATCGAATTTACTGTAAAATGTAAAGGGGTTTAAGAAAATATATTAATTATTTTTAAAAGGTAAAGGTTAATACAACTATTTTATTTATACTCCCAAATTTAGGATATAAAATCCCTTATATCAAAAAAAAATTAAATTGGTTAACGCCGCTTCGAATTTTTTACAATTGAGCAATTGTCAAAAATCTCCTTTTTAATCAAAAAGTTGTTTATTGAAACTACCTTTTTTTTGTATCATGTTATGAATCATACGTTTAAATAATGAGTAGAAAAGAAAATTAAAAATAAGAGGAAAAATAGAAAAACAAAAGAAATACAAGTAATAATAGTTACGATAATAAACAGAAATTAATTACCTTAATTAATGCAACATTACGCGTGATATTTGTAATGGTGATTGTAAGGTGAAAAATGTACGACTGAAACTACGGTTTAGTTTAGGCACTTCTTGGAATATTCCAAATAATATTACCCTCGCCGATGACGAATTTTACGTACCCAGAAAAATCGATTTGCTGTTAGGTATGGAAACATTCTTTAGTCTGCTGGCAGTTGGCCGGATGAGACTTGGAACAAATTTACCAATATTGCAAAAAACTTTATTAGGGTGGGTTATATCGGGTCGGTTCTAATCAAGCAACAACTTTTCTCAATGTTCATGTTTATTTACAGCACTGACTCGTTGGATGCCAAGCTGGAGAAGCTATGGAGAATTGAGGAAGTAGCTGTCAATGCCGAGCCTTGGACTCGCGAAGGAACGATTTGCGAGTAGACGTACAGAACCACTGTTTCAAGGAATCCAGCTGGAAGAATAGTAGTGAAATTGCTATTCAAGGATGATCCCTCCTGCTTAGGCGACTTGTACACCACCGCACTGAGATGATTAAACGCACAAGAACGTAGTTTAGCAAAATTATCACACTTGAGAAAATAGTGTGTATTTCATGGATGAATACGAGCGTTTGGGACACATGAGCTTCATGGAAAATCCGAATTTGGGTGAACCGCACTCTTACATCCCACACCACTGTGTGCTAAAGCGCACCAGCACAAGAACAAAACTTCGTGTCGTTTTTTTATTCTTCTTGCCGGACTACAAATTGTGGCAACACCAAATCCAGCAAGACAAAAATGCAACTCTGTCTTATTCGTTTAGCGTTGCTCTTTTTTGTCTTCTTTCTTTTTCACTTCTGGAAATCATCCAAAACGATCGCGTGTTCATTGGTATCTATACATCCATATATGTAAATTTTATAACTTATTTTTTGATAATAAGAAAATATTGTACGAGATTTATTTATAATAAATAAAGCGTATTCGTAAGTGGCACTACATCCACATATTGGTGACCCCGATAACTGAGCATTGCTACATAATTGCACGCGAACATAACCTCAAATTAGCGGGTGCGCCGTAATCTTACTGGCACCAGCATTATATCCATCTGCATCAGCTATTCATCGCCATCCAACGTTCAATTATGTGCACGGCTTGGTCTGCCGTTCCTACCGCATCCGGCACATTAGTTTATGTTCAGTTAATCGCACATCGAAGGTTCTCACTGCAGTTGGTCGCCAAGATATGCTGTTTATCAGACCAGCGCTGACTATTGTTATGTCTGGCGAGCTGCAGCAGCTGCCCATAATCCTGGTGGGTGCATCGTCGTTCATTATGTAGAATATCGAATCGTCTATCTGCTCAGCCAAATCTGTTCCCCTACGATCGTTTGACAGGCTTGAGTGCCAAAGATCGTGGTGCGCATTAAAGTCACCTACTACCATTCGGTTTTCACCGCTGAGGAGCGCACCTATGTCAGGGTGATATCCTGCCGGGCAGCAGGTGACAGGGGGTATATATACGTTGAATATTTCGAGCTCAACATCGCCTTACCGGATAGCAATGCCCTGACATTCTAGGGTGGTATCCCTGCGGTGGATGTCTACTTCGATAAGACGATACTGCACGGTGTGGGCGTGATGAACGCTAAGCCACCACCATTATCTCGTTCGCGATCTCGACGGTGTACGTTTTACCCGGCACAATTCAACAATGTTGAATTGCTGTGCAACTTCGTCTCTTGCGCAGACCTGAACATGCCCTAAAGTGGCACCAGCCAAGGCAGGTGTTGCACTTGACAGATGTCATATTACGGAATATCCTGGTCTGACATACCGTGCAAAGAGTTGTTGGCGGCGGCGTGTGGGTGGTGGTGCGGTTGTGTGTGTTCTGTGGTCTGTCTCGGTTGTGGTGTGGTCTATTGTGTTATGTTGTTGTGGTGTGGTGTTTGTGTGGGACTGCTCAGGTGGACTGGGGTTAGCCGTGGAGGCTGTGTCCGTAGTCCTGAGCAGACTCTGAGGTGACTCCACCCCTCGCAAGCATTGCACTTGACTGAGGTGGAGTTGTGGCGTAGTCGTCTCTGGCATACACAGCAGGTGTAGGTTTCTGGCCCTGGGTTTGACTCGATGCCAGCCCTGAGAAGAAAAAAACGTAGCGAATGTAGCCCTATGGACGAACAACTTATGAGATACTTCGCCGACCTAAACGGGGTTAGATCGCCGAAATAACAGCCCTTGGTCGGGTAAAACACGAGTCATTCCGGTACGTAGAACCGGCTGTCGTGGGAGTGACATTATTCGACCCTCTTGATTTGTTGACGCCTGTTACCATTACGTCAAAAATTTTATTGCAGGAGTTATGGCTGCTTAGGTTGGATTTGGACGAATTCGTGCCTCACAACATTCATTCCGTATGGACAAGCTTTCTTAACAGCGTATTGGACCTATCATCACTTAAGGTGCAAAGGTATTGTCTTTCAACAGACACCCAAGACCTTCAGCTGCTTGGCTTCTGTGATGCGTCCATTCTAGCATATGAATGCGTCATCTATGCAAGAATAGTTACCAAGTCCGGAAGTGTTATCGTTCGCTGTCTCATCGCAAAATCCAGAGTCGCCCCCATCAAAAAACGGTCGTTTCCAAAGCTAGAACTTTGCGGCGCTCTCCTTTTAGCTCGTCTTTTTTCAAAAATCAAATCAATTTTTTACAATAAATCTTTGAACGTTTTTCTCTGGACAGATTCACAAGTGGTCTTACATTAGCTGAAGATGCACTCAATAACGCTTTCGACGTTCCTTGGAAATCGGGTTTCAGAAATACAGGAGGTATGTGCCAACACACAGTAATCCTGCAGACATAGTTTCCAGAGGATGTACGGTGGCAGAGCTCGGCAGCTCAATTTGGTACACTGTACCTACATTTTTATACAAACCCATGGATGTTTGGCCTAAAAACGAAAACAAGGGCATTGATATGGAAACCATGATAAAAATATAGTAAGGTAGAACCGCTGAGAGTCCCTTTTAAGATTCTTGACGTTTCCAAACAATTTAATTTTTAAATTTACTCACAAACTCACACACACATTTTCATTTTCAATCTCAAGCAACAACAATTTCGAACAATTTCAATTTTTTATTTTCACTTTTATATGATTTTGAAATGTTGGCAAACTTCAAAAAAAAATCATGGCCGACAAATTGAGAGAACGGTTATACCTTGCTATGTTTTTATCATGATGGAAACCATAGAAGCCGAGAGGCGAAGTCAGGATTCACCACAACANTGGAGGTTTGGCCTAAAAACGAAAACAAAGG
Organism: Rhagoletis zephyria; assembly: GCF_001687245.7. Classification (NCBI taxonomy): domain Eukaryota; kingdom Metazoa; phylum Arthropoda; class Insecta; order Diptera; family Tephritidae; genus Rhagoletis; species Rhagoletis zephyria. The sequence goes on from NW_016157560.1 coordinate 29,432, forward strand.
CGTTGATATGGAAACCGTAGAAGCCGAGAGACGAAAGTCAGCATTCACCACAACTATAAAAACCAACCACATTCTTGAAGTCGTCAATAAAAAGAGCTCGTACACTAGCAGCATTCGATTAATCGGCTGGATGTTTCGATTCGCTAATAATCTACGACCTGTTGTTAAGTCCAATGAGTGAGGACCTCTTTCCTCACAAGAATTGCATCATGCCCTGCTTTGCATAATTTGTAAAATACAACAAGAACATTTCGCTAATGATATTCATCTTTTGCAGAAAAATCTTACCACAAATGGACAATTGCGTTATTTGAACTCTTTTCTTGAGTCGGTCAGAGGATTTCAATTACTGAGCGTTGGTGGGCGTTTAACTCAGGCGGACAATCCAGAAGAGAGGAAACACCCACTACTATTGCCAAGCAAATGCGAATTCATCATCAACTATGTGCGACATCTTCACCGCAGTCATTATCATGCTGGACCAAAGGCCCTCGTAGCTTTGATAAGGCTCAAATTCTGGATTATCAACGCGCGTGAAGTGGCAAGGCGAGTGGTCAGATCATGCATACATTGTGTACGCTACAAGCCAAAACTGATGGAGCACCTACCAGTTGAGCGATTGACTCCGTCACGCCCGTTCGTCCGCTGCGGCATTGATTTCCGTGGACCTGTTGACGTTTACCTGCGAATTAGAGGCGAGATACCCTACAAGGCCTACATCACAATTTTCGTTTGTTTAGCTACCAAGGCAGTGCACATAGAAATCGTTTCGAATCATTCTACAGAAGCGTTTATGGCATCTTTGAAGCGGATGAGCGGAAGGAGAGGCTTGCCATCTGATATATTTTGCGACAATGCGACAAATTTTGTTGGCGCTTGCAATAAACTTCTGAAACTAAAATCATTTTTATTTGAAAAAGTAAATCAAGACTCAATTATTTCGTATTGTGCTAACGAATTTGTGAATTTTAATTTCATTCCCCCTAGAGCACCTCATTTTGGCGGGCTCTGGGAAGCGGCCGTCTTAATCGCAACATGGCAAACTCACGGCTTGCTTATNGGCGGGATCTGGGAAGCGGCCGTGAAATCAGCAAAGGGCCATCTTAATCGCAGCATGGCAAACTCACGGCTTACTTACGAGGAACTCACAACAGCCTTGGTAGAAATCGAAGCGGTAATGAACTCGCGGCCAATAACACCATTGTCTTCCGATCCGAACGACTACGAAGCATTGACTCCAGGTCACTTCATTATTGGCGACGCACTAAAAGCACTTCCGGAGCGAAACGTGTCATCCCACATAAGCAATGCGCAACAGTGGGCACAAATGGCTACAATCAAACAAAACTTTTGGAAGCAATGGTCACATGAATACATCATCGAGCTACAAATACGCTCAAAATGGTTTGCAGATCGGCCAAACATCGAAAACAACACAATGGTCATCATACATGAAGACAACTTACCACCGCAGAAATGGCTTATGGGAAGAATTGTAAATTGCATACCAGGAAAGGATTCGAAAATTCGTGTGGTTGATGTTCGCACATCGAAGGGAATCATTCGGCGCCCCATCCACAAGCTAGCAGTTTTGCCAGTTTGAAATGCATTTCAACGGAGCCCGGATATTGGGTCACCGATGGGGAACCATTGCATTCGTCAATCATATGGTAGTTATGTCTTTGTCATCTATTTTATTATATACCTAAAATATAGCCAAGGTCAGGAATGCGTATGTTATTCACCCCAATGCAGTTAAAATTTGTGTTTGCATTTTCTTATACACACCTATGTACATATGCTCACCCGCTATTCTCATATTGTTTACTTGAATATACTCCCGCTATGCTTCGCTCTTACAATTATACGCACATATGTATATTTGTTCGTAAGCTTTCGCTGATATAAAGTGCGTTCGTTTAAAATCTCCAGCAGAAACCAACCAACTGCCAAATTCCGGCGAAATGTCATCTGTTCGCTCACAAGAGAGAAATATCCAAAATAGTACGCGAACAGAAAATTTGCAGAAACTTGCAAGTTAGACGAACAGCTGATATAATTTTTGTTTACATTCAAATGTGTACAATTTAAAACGTACGAAAAGTTATCACAAAGTGTTATACTGACACAGTTTATTGATTAAACAAATAACTACTTATTTCTTACAAGTTTAATTAGTCGCATTTTGTAATTTGTTGGCAAATTGCTGTTGGCAAAAATTTTTCCAGCAGAAACCAGCAGCTTCCCCTCAAAATGAAATGTCACTTTGCTCTCTCAATTTCCCCTACTTTGCAAGTTTTTTGCGTACGCGAACGCAAAAACTTGTAAGTTTTGGTTAAACATGAACAATTAACAGCTACGCGAACGAACCAATAGTTAATCATATGCATATAGGGACAAAACGATACTAGTAAATACCAGTACATACTCGATAATTTTCGTCCGATACCAAGTAACTTTGGTATCGATACTTTTGAGCCGAGTACTGAGTAGGTATCGGAAGAAAGTACTTGTATCGAGACCCGATTCAGTGACAATTTTATTCCCAGATTTTTATTTTTTAATCCAATTATTATTGTGAATTGTTAAAAATTTTTAAACTGTAGTTGCCAACGCAAAGAAGTCCTACAAAGAAAGACCCATTATCATCGAATCTATGTCCACTTTTTCTGAAAACTTATATTTGGCTATAGGAAGCAAGGTAAATTGAAAACGCAACGTCTCCAAAAGGATTAACTAACGTGCTTGTTTTATTTCTTCCCGTTTATATTCAATTTAAGGCAAATTTTCTAAGTTCGAAAATTCGAGTAAATTCGATAAGCTCACAAAAACATTTAAATATTTTAATTTGCAACGGAACCTTTTGCAAAATTCTTGAAGGAAATGTTTTGAAAGGTTGTTTTTCTCTCCTTTAAAATTTCTACAAATGAACTACTTTTCACTCTAAGGGCCAAATTCACAGTGCGTAGTTAACTCGGAATCGACAGTTAACTAAAGTTTTTCAGAACAAAAATCTGTAGTTAACTGCCGATTCTGAGTTAACTACGCACAGTGAATTTGGCCCTAAGCTAGCCATATGAATGCCTGCACTACACTATAACTTTGTCCTCCAAAAATTATCAACATTATTACTTCTTTCAGAAATATAACATTGTTACTCTGCAAAAATGCTGGTGACCAGTGTTATAGAACAGATAACTTTTATTAATTAGTTAATTTGGACAAAATAAGTAATTATGTATAACAAATAAATAATTATGTATAACAAATAAAATACGTACATAAAAAAGAAGCAAATTCTGTTAACAAAATTCTGTGGGATTTTTACAAAACAACTTATCGGACATCGCACCTTTTTCTGGTCTCCTAGTAAATTATGTTTTAAAGCTTAAGGTTTTTCTTAAAAAGGTTAAGCACCATTCTTCTAAAATCAAAAATGATCGTCACATAAGTTATTTTGACAAAAATTCATAGATATGTGCTAGCGTTTTTTAATAAACAATTCTTATATATGTATAAATATCGATATAAGTAGGTATCGATACTGTCAGCCCGATACTTAGTAGGTATCTATACTTTCTTTCGATGCTACTTCCAAGTACAGGTATCGATACTTCCATGGTATCGTTTTATCCCTATATGCATATATTGAACTTAACATAAGCATGCCTGCATCAATGCTGCATTCCTATTTTACAACGCTTTTATCAACTCGCAATGTTGTGACTCCAGAAACTTTCAATGTTGTGTGTCCAGACACCATAAAACCTTTGCTTAAAAGAGCTTTGCCCGCGGGCAAGGGAGTGCCTATCAGTGCTTTAAATGAAATTAATTGGTGCTCGTATGTATGTACACTAGAGTGGTCCAAAAAAATAATGTCGGAGTTTTAATGCCGGCACACCCTAAGATTGATCTATATCGAAAGAATATACCCCAATTTTTTTATTTTGAAATCAAAAAATATTTAGGGAGTGATGAAAGCGCTCAAAGTTTTCCATGTATTTTATATAGAGGTGAAACATCTTTTCGTAGAAAACGTGTAGAATTCTTGAAAATCAATATTTTTCGATCGGAAAAGTTTACTTATCTTCAGGGGTCTCCCTGTAATAATACTCAATTGTTTTTTAACAATTTTTTCATGGTAACTATATTTTATAGGTCCTCCAAAGCCCTTAGAAAATGCAATGGGGGGACCAATAAAAAATCTTTTATGATAAAAACTGGTTAAATAAACAATTGGCTATTAATACTGGAAGTCTCCTGAAGAGAACCACAGTTTCCGGTCGAAAAATATTGATTTTCAAGAGTTTTATACCATTTATACGAAAAATTGTTTTTTCTCCATATAAAATACATGGAAAACTTTGTGCGCTTTGGGCACTCCCTAAATATTTTTTGATTTCAAATAAAAAAAAAGGGTATATTTTTTTCGGTATATAACAATCCTAGGGGGATTGCATATGCATGTGTGTGTATCAATCTATTCCCTGCAGAAAAAAATTATCAATTGCTAAAAAATAACCCACTTGTAGTAAGCTTTATTGCGGGATTTCTATAAAATATATAACTTCTAGTTAGCTACAAAAAGCTTACTTGAAACTAGTTGACAAGTAATGCAGGAGTAATGAAGGAGATTGTTTTCTTTAAACGCGTTTCTATTTAAATATCCTGCACTTCGCAAATACTTTTTCGAATTGAGGACAAATAAAAGGAACATCGAAATTTCATATTATCATTTTGAAGTTATGTCTGACGGAGTTCGAATATGGGACCACCTACAGCAGAATATGGAAAAAATATGAAATGTAATAAAATAAATAAAGTAAATAAAAATAAAAAAATTAAAAAGAAAATTTGTTTTTCCTATTGGTATTTTATGTCCAAAAGTAGTTTCTTACAAGTTATTTAAATGAAATGCAGAGGTAACAACCCTTGACTACATCTAATGCAGAGGTAAACCACCCGACTATTTCGCGGCCATCGCCATAGAAATATAGTTAGATTTCGTCAAAGAAAATATAGAGATAATAAGTGACTTTAAGCTCCTTCCTAATCAACTTAACGTTAGCTTATAGTTAGATGCATTTCCTGCAGGGTTAATATCGTTAAATTATTTTAATATCATTTGCAAAATTTTATACAGACAAGACTAACAAGTAGAAAATAAATAAAATAAAAAACTTTTTAATATGCGTGGTTTTATAAATGGACTTAAAAGTAACTTTTGATTTTGAAATTTTAGCAGATGTCATTATAAACAATTTATGAGATTGAAAATGAAAAGCGTGGGCGCATGCATGTATGTAATACTCCTATATCGGCAGTAAGAGCTAGTACCGTCCGAAAACATTGCAGTACAGATATATGTATCAATAAAACCGTACAAAAGAAAAGGAACACATACGTTTATAAATAAACATATACACAACACATACACAAAAACGGCACTCACATACACAATACATACGAGGGATGTTGCAAATATTTGCATTCGCATTCGTTATGCGAATGATTCGCATCATTTTACACATTCGCATTCGACATTCGCATTCGCATCAAATGATACGAATGTTTTGCGAATGCGAATGTGTGAATGTTGTTGAAATGGCTCTAAGTCTGTCTAACCAGGGTGCGGGCAATAACCGGATTTTAGCTTCAGGCGCTAAACGGTTAAGTAGTATATCAAGCAAAGGCTCGGATGTAAAATCTGGGGACATTAAAACATTTTAAATAAAGAAAAACGGGATCATCTCGGTGAAAATCCGATTGGTGGAAAACTAAACAAAAATACGACAGATTTACAGATCTGGGCCGCAAATATTTGAGCGCTGCACCCGCCGTTGCAAGCGAACAATTTTTTAGTGCAGCCGACCTTATATACAAGCCTCTAAGCAATCGCCTCATGGGAGAAAAGGCAGCAAAATTACTTTTTTTTTTAAATATAATATGTTCATTTTCAACTTTGACTACAAGATTAAAGCACTGTATAGGTTAAGCACTCGTTCAATGTTCTAATACTTTACAAAATTTTTAAGTAGTAATAAAAACGATGACTTAACATTCGCATTCGCGAATACACAAAACCCGTACCAGACTGTCTCGCTTTGATTTCGGAATGCTTACACATTGGGAAGTTAGCTTACTGCCAACATATGTAGAAGTATTACAAATATGGGCTCATGTAATAGACTTGAATTGATATGAAAAGTAATATATGTGTACATACATATGTATGTGGGTATATGAATGACGATCGCTTGAAATCGATCAAAAATTTTGTACAACGCTTTTATCAACTTGCAATGTTGTTTGTCCAGACTGCTATAAAAGCTTTTCTTTTGCAAGGTTCCTATAAAAACGCATACTGCAAAGGGCGACATCTACCTATAGTTGAGAAGTAGATGTCGCTCTATGCACGACGTACGCTACAGCGGAAATGTACGACACGCCATTTCTTTAAAACAGCGTTGTGCAGAGAGAGCTTTTACTCTGCTTGCGCCTATACAAAATTTATAGAAAGCTTAAAAGAGTTTTACCCGCAAGATCTATCCATAGAAGGTCGCGCATTGCCTCTCTCTGCGCATGTCGTCCCAGAGCGATTTCTTGCTTTCACGGCTTCATGCCGAAAAACCCATAAAACTTGATTTTTCACAGCGGCCAAGCTTTGCAAAATTGTCATTTAAACTCGCTATATCTCAGACGTTTATGATTCGATTGTTTTGAAATTTGTACATAATAAACTAGATTCTATTCTGAATATTCTTAATACTCATTTAAAACGAAATGGCGGATATTTTAATATTTTTATAAAAATTAAGGAGGTGGTTTTTACAAATGCAAAAGATGTGTTATGAAGTTTAACATTTTTGGGAAAGTTTCAGGTTTAGACAACAAGTAGTTCTAAAGTTATAACAATATTATGGTGACACCCACGAGCGGGCGCTCGCCCCTAGATGACAAATATTTTTACTGGGCACTTGTACAAGTAATTTTGGAAGTATGTAATATTAAGTGAAATGTTGAAATTCATAAATTTATCAGTGTCATATAACTAACTAAAGCTCTACATACCTACAAATGTATGCATATTGTGGAACCTCCATTTGTTTTACAATTTTTAATCTAAGAATACTTTGTGAAAGTTTATTAATTTGTCAATTTTTGAAAAACTTTCATTTACAATTTTTCCCTGGTTTGGAACGCTATAAAATTAATTTTTTAAAAAATATAAGTTTTTTACTAGTCACTTAGTAAGCAACAATTGCTGACCCCGATTTTTGAAAATGCCATTGGTTACTCGTGAAGACAATGCTGGAAACAACAACCAGCCGGTAGATGCCTACAACGTCCAGTGGAATACCATCGTCTTATTCGGGAGCTTCAATGAAGAGTAGCATGTTGCCTGGAAACATTTTTTTCGGCACGCATCCCGAAGCTGCCACCTTTATGGCGTGAAGAGCCAGAAATCTGGTTTTTACAAATTGAATCCAGATTCAATCTTGCTGGCATGAGCCAAGATTCAACAAAATTTCAATATCTGCTGAGCCATCTTGATCCGTCGATTCTTTACGTAGTGAAAGATATCGTAAAGAGTCCTCCAGTGCAGGGACGTTGTGGAGCGATGAAAACAAGAATCAGTCAACATTTTACAGAAATACTTTAAATCTCAGTTAAATTGAAAAAATTTCTATAGGCCATTTGAAACCAGTTATTCGATCAAATGGACTTTAATGTTTATTGTTTTTTCTTTGCAGTTTCTTAGAGGGGAGCTATGTGGAACCTCCACTTGTTTTACAATTTTTGATCTAACAATCCTTTTGTGAAAGTTTATTAATTTGTCAATTTTTGAAAAACTTTCATTCAAATGTTTTCCCTGGTTTGGAACGCTATAAGTTTAATTTTTTAAAAAATATAAGTTTTTTACTAGTCACTTAGTAAGCAACACATATATCACTAGAATACTAACGTTATTTTTTATTCCTTTAATACTAACGTTCACCTGTGAGGCTACTTTGAAAAAGTGTACAAATTTTATCTTTTTAAAATCTTAAATTTATTTAAAAAATGGACTTAAACATATTCATATGTTTCTAAAGTAAAAAAATAAAATAATTTATTAATTTTTTTAATATTAATAAAAATAATTCGTATTGAAATTTAACACATATTTTATCATCTTTTTGAGAGGGGTGACTAAAAAAAAAAAAATATTTTAAAACGAACGAACTTAAACATTCCATAAATTATCTTAAAGGTATTCGTATTTACTTTCACACTTAAAAGGAATTCATTGTTTATCTTTTCTATTGTGACTTGTTCCTACAAATGAAATCGACTTTTTTGTATCACATTGAGCCTTATGAATAAAAACTAAGCAATTGATTTTTCCTAAAATTTCAGACCTTTTGCGTAAATTTATTTGAATAAATCAAGCAACAGGTTTGAAATCTGAAGAAAGAGCAACTGTTTTTTTTTTTTTTATTTATAAGGCCCATTCACTGAAATCTTCTTCCAAATTGTCCTCACCATCGCTTCCATTCAACGATATTCCTTCCAACCATTTTAGAACTTGTTCTTCATAGACATCCCTCTCGAAAAGTAAAAAAATATTAAGTTCAAATCAGAAAATAGCCAACAAATATGTTAAAAACTGAAATAAGTACAGTAAACAAAATTACCTTTACTACTAACGTTCGCCTGTTACTACGTTTATACGTAAGCTATTTGCAAATAAAAATAATTTGCAAATATCTATCTCACTGTTTATTCGATGGTGAAAAATTCTTTTTTAATATTACCTGATTATAAAAAGGCAATAATATGACCATCGAAAAAGAAAATAAAGTTAAAAATGGCAACGTCTTGATTATAAAAAGGCAATAAGATGACCATCGAAACAGAAAATAACCCTAAGAATGGCGGCGTCTTGCGCTCATTTGGAAATAGTACCACTAATTAATACTTATTTGCGTGATTTAGTTATTTGCAAATAAAAAATTAACTCAGCGTTTATACGGCGAAATTTACCATTTTGCTAATTATTATTTGCAAATAATACGTACATCCAAACGTAGTATGTCAGGCGTCAAGAGGGCGTGGAACTCAGCCGCGCAAGGCTACTGTACAATGTGCGTCTGCTAACAACCTCGTACAACGCTAAACTGAGTTGGCGCACACTGGTTCCAAATCAAGAAATTATGGAATTTCTTGATTTGGGACCAGTGTGTGGCGTGAACGCTTACTTTGATCATAAAAAGCGTTCCTGAAATATCGCGAGAAAACCGAATTCGTTCCGCCTCACAGGCGAACGTTAGTGTTCTAGGGATATATAATTACACACATAGTCAAAATAGTTATTCGTACAGTAATTGTTTTACAATATTCGCAATGTTTTTAATTTTTCATTAATTTTTCGCGAAAATACCGTTCATGTTTTAACAAAACTAGATAAATGAAATTTTCAAACTTTTTGCAAAATTAAAAAAAAAACTACAAATTTTCATAAAAATATTGAATGACAGTTTTTAGAAAAAATTTAGTATGCAGAGTTGTAGCTCATTCAATCTCAGTTAATAAATCGCAAGCTTCATGTCGCTTTAGATTACCTTTGATTTTTTAGAATCTGTTTCTCAAGGGTGTTACATATCTTCTTCCATGAGCACAATGTAGTTTTGCATGGAAGAAAACGCTCAACACCATTGAGAAAAAAATCTCAAAAATCAACGCAATTCCCTAAAAATTGTGAGTCATAATTTTGAAATATAGATGAAAATTTGTAGAATTTTTTTAATTAGGAAAAAAGTTTTAAAATTTAATTCGTATGGTTTTTGTTAAAATATGAAGTATATTTTCCTGAAAAACTACCGAATAATCATTATAAAAAACATTGCGAATATTGTGAAACAATCACTGTACCTATAACTATGTATGCAGTTACATGCATATTTACAATGTATGTATGTATGTATGTAAGTATGTCTATTAAGTTTATTAATATTTATATAACACTGATAAATTCATGCATTTCAACATTTCACTTCCAAAATTACTTGTACAAGTGCCCAGTAAAAATATTTGTCATCTAGGGGCGAGCGACCGCTCGTGGGTGTCACCATAATATTGTTATAACTTTAGAAACTTTAGAACTACTTGTTGTCTAAACCTGAAACTTTTATCTTTTTATTTATTGGCCGTTCGTTTTACACAGTATTGTATATTTTTCGAGCTCAAGGCCACATAAAAATCGAAACAAAATTTTTGATTTTACATTTGTTTTTATTTGCCGATATTTCGACTTCAGTGGACTGCGAACGAACACATGACACCTATACTATGATACGCATGTTTATCCCCTGCAAAAAATGGGACTAATCCGGGATGACTCCGGGAGCAATCGCAAAGGAGCATGCGACTAATACCACTTTTGATCTCTTTATATGGAATGAACTGATCGCTTTTGTTCGAGCATGTCCTATGAAGAGACTAATTGTTCACATTTATACCCGAAAGGGTATAAAAAGCGACTAGTCACTTTTAAAAAATAAAAATAAAAATTTTCGCCAGCTGAGATTCGAACCGGGGTGCTCAGTTTTGTTAGGCGAATACTCTCTCTGTGTGCCAACGCCGCAAATGAAATTTCATTGACTAAGTGCGTACATATCATTAAATCGTGAATAGTACCCGTTAGAGATGAGTTGGGGACTAATTGATCTCCAATTATACCCACAAGGGATGAGTCGAGACTAATTGACCTCCATTAGTACTCGTATGAGACTAGTTGGGACTAATTAATGCCCAATTGTACCCGATTGAGAGTAATCTCGGAATACTCTCTTTAGAGATTAATCGCACAATTTTTTGCAGGGTCGCAACTTAATTCTAAGACAACAACAATTCATAGTATAGGTGTCATGTGTTCGTTCGCAGTCCACTGTCATTCCGTACCTTATATGTTCGGACAACAACAAAAGAGAGCTGCAGTGATATGCATACATATTTATGTCTTACTGTTCGTTTTCCTATGTATTGTTGTTCGTGGATTTTTGTTTACAATTACTGTATTTTGAATTGTTTACATTCTCATGTTGATGTTTTCTACTGTCTCCAAATTTGCTTGTTTAATTATTGTTTTTTCGCTCATCTGTTTCAGTCGATCAAACATTGTCAAATGAGTAAGTTGTACTTGTTTAGGTTTATACGTACATATGTATTAATGTGTGTAATTATAATAATGTATTTTTCAGTCCTGATGATGACTTCAGACAACAAATGTAAAATCAAAAATTTTGTTTCGATTTTCATGTGGCCTTGAGCTCGAAAAATATACAATACTGTATAAACCTGAAACTTTCCCAAAAATATCCGTAGATATTTGTCTTTAATGCTGCATTAAAACAAAACAAAAATTTAAACTTCACACTACTTTTGCATTTGTAAAAACCACTTCCCTAATTTTTATAAAAATATCCGCCATTTTGTTTTAAATAAGTATTAGGAAGTGCAGTTAATCTTCTTTAGAATAGTGTCTTCTTTATTGTTTACAAATTCCAAATCAAGCGATACACAAACGTCTGAGATATAGCGAGTTTAAATTAAAATTTCGCGAAAATTGTCCGCAGTGAAAAATCCGGTTTTGTAACTTTTTCGACATAAAGGCAAAAATTTGGTTAAAATTAACTGTAAATGTATTTTTGAGTAAGCTATCGATTGCAATTGGTTTGAAATCGCTTCACTTCACTTCAATTTTAGGTTTTTTTACGCTGCTTGTTGTTTCGCTGTTGTCGCCCAATTTTGCGAGAAAAGAATAACGGACCTGCGCATTGCGCAACCTCTTTATATAAACCTTGTTTTACCCGCGGGCAAGGCAGTGCCTATCAGTGCTTTAAATGAAATTATTTGGTGCTCGTATGTACATATGTACATACATACATATGTATATGCATGTGTGTGCACTAGGGCGGGTCGATAATCTAATTTTTCTCAAATCCCTTGGTAATAGTGAAAATATATTGTATCATGAAGTCAACAACAAGCCTGCAAAATATTAGTATTTTATTTTAATTGTGAGAGCCCGCGCATCGACCGCCAAGTGACCCACAGCACACTAGTCGAACAAGACCAATTCTTGTTAAAAATTCTGGGTCCAGTAAAAGGGTTTGTGCATATTATTAGATAATGAATCCGTTAACGCAAAAGATAAAGTCGAATGTCATTTCGCGCAGCACTTTAGCTTACCGTTAATCTCAAACTTATCTATTTTCAAGAAAATTTTAATTGTTCTCTTGATAATTGCACTGGCCTATAGTCAAAAGATGTAAAGAACAGCATTAATATTGCTGGCGTGCTTTTAGATCGCTAGTTTCAAATATTCTAATCTTTTTTTTAATATTGGCTATAGTTTGAGAATTTTTGCAAATTTAGGAACAATTTCGGTAGCTCTAATAGAATAGCCATTATTTTCCATCATCGTGGAAAAATTTTTTTTATGCAAATGAGTATGGAAACACTGAACAGGCACAACTTCTAGAAACACTGATTAGTTTACTTATGTTTATGCATACAATTTAAAAGTTGCAAATATAGCAAAATGACAAAAAAATTTTGTTTACAATATTTTTATTTTAAAATAATTGGTTTATAATCTGAACGATTTTCATCATATTATTATCATAAATCAGTAACAGTAAGTCTCGCCTTCAATTTGATAATTATTACTTACCGATCGAGTAACATTTATCAAAGTTATATCGAAACAAGTAAAAAAGTCTAAGTTCGGGCGGAGCCGAACATTAAATACCCGGCGCAAGTATTAAATATATGTTTTTCACCTTTCCGAAAGCTACCGCTACATGGTAAACCGAGG
>NW_016157560.1:42617-48451 GCF_001687245.7 Rhagoletis zephyria
TCCTACGCCCGAAAGAAGTGCACATACCAAGTTTCGTTAAGATATCTCAATTTTTACTCGAGTTATCGTGTGCACAGACGGACAGACGGACGGACGGACGGAAGGACGGACGGACGGACGGACGGACAGACAGTCACCGCTTAATCGATTTCTCTTTTCATCCTGATCATTTATGTATACATTTGTCTATATCTATCTCGATTCGTTTTGCCTGTTACAAACAACCGTTATGTGAACAAAGTTATAATACCCTTGTGCACGCGCTCGGGTATAAAAATAAAGTGGATTTCCAGTTTTTTTCTAAAAAAAATTCTCTTCAATTGTATAAATAACCTTTAAATAAAAGAACCGGATTACAGAAAACTGTGCCAGCGAGTGACTTTTTTCGTTAAAGCTGAATGCAAAGCAATATCGTCCAATTGGAGAGTCCTCAAAAGGATTTCCCAGGATATGTTAAAGACTATTGCATTTATCTACAGACACTTCTTCACATAATGGAATTAACTAAAATACACTTATTGCATGTCCCCTACTTTCATACAACGGCAAATTTAGAAACCGCGAAAAATGTGCTTCTCTGGTGACTAATGAAACCATTCCGCACTAATTTTCAATACTGCATAAATAGACTTAAAATGGGCGTTTCTCACCCTAATTGTATTATGTTAATGTATGCAAATACTAATATGCTTGAAACTACTATTAACTTGTCAAACGATTCCTATTCTTTGACAATACATTCATTCACCACGATCTTGAAAACTGACCAAATCGGCGTGACCAAGTCCATGGTCATTTTAATATTATATAAACATCCGACAATATTAAAACGTTTGAAATAAATCTCGTCTCACTTTTTTGTATTTTTCACTTGTTTGCTGAAGTAATGAAGAATTGAAAATTCATAAGGGAAAATTATAGTTTTTGTAAGTTTTATCTTAATATCGTAAAATCGTATAGACTTATTGAAAAATGATAAATGATAAAAACGTGAGGTACTAAATTTAATAGCCCTTAATTTGATATATCGTTCTATTCATAACAATAACGCATTCCATAGATATTACAAGCCAAAGTTTCATTTTCAACATTTATACACTTTGATTCAATTGCGCGGGCTAAAGATAAGTTTTAAATTAATCTTTCTTGGCCAATAACAATTGGCTTAGACCTAAGACATCATAATATTACTATTACAATGCGGTCAAATGACTTTTATTTTCCCCCATACAAAATCGACCCAGCCTAGTGTGCACCAATCTATTAATATCATTGCATTATTTTAATATCAATTGCAAAATTTTATACAGACAATACTAAAAAGTAGAAAATAAATAATATAAAAAACTTTTTAATATACAACGCTTTTATAAATGGACTGAAAAGTAGAAAATAATAATTCTCATGCTTTGTATTGCACGCGCCCCACGCAAAATCAAAATTTATCAAAACAAATTCTATGGGACTGAGAATTATTATTTTCTACTTTTTAGTCCATTTATAAAAGCGTTGTATATTAAAAAGTTTTTTTTTTATATTATTTATTTTCTACTTTTTAGTATTGTCTGTATAAAATTTTGCAATAGATATTAAAATAATGCAACGATATTAATAGATTGGTGCACACACATGCATATACATATGTATGTATGTACATACATACGAGCACCAATTAATTTCATTTAAAGCACTGATAGGCACTGCCTTGTCCGCGGGCAAAGCTCTTTTAAGCTGTCTATACAATTTGTATAGGCGCGAGCAGAGTAAAAGCTCTCTCTGCCCAACGCTGATTTAAAGCACTTATAGGCACTGCTTTGCCCGCGGGTAAAACTCTTTTAGGGCCGGTTGCTCAAAGCCTGGTTGACACTAATCCCCGGTTAAACATCGTTATCGACGTTACCGACACCATGTTATTTGCATGGAGCCGAAAACGTCGATAACGATGTTAACCGATGATTAGTGTTAATCAGGCTTTGAGCAACCGGCCCTTAAGCTTTCAAAAATTTTGTATAGGTGCAAGCAGAGTAAAAGCTCTCTCTGTCCAACGCTGTTTTAAAGAAATGGCGTTTCGTACATTTCCACTGTAGCATACGTAGTGCATAGAGCGACATCTACTTCTCAACTGTAGCGGTAGATGCCTATGCACTATGCGGTTTTATATGAACTTTGCAAAGCAAAGCTTTTATAGCTGTCTGTACAAACAACATTGCAAGTTAATAAAGGCGTTGTAGAAAATTTGAGATGGATTTTAGCGATCCTTATTCATATACCCACATACATATGTATGTACACACATATATTAATTTTCATATCAATTCAAGTCTATTACATGCGCCCATATATGTAATACTTCTATATTGGCAGTAAGCTAACTTCCCAATGTGTAAGCACTTCGAAATCAAAACCAGACAGTACGGTTTTTGTGTATTTAATAAGGATGCCATATTCTTCACATTCGCGAATGCCAATGCGAATGCGAATTTTCGGAATGCGAATGTGCGAATGCGAATTCGAATGTTAAGTCATCGTTTTTATTACTTAAAAATTTTGTAAATTATTAGAACAATAACGAGTGCTTAACCTATACAATGTTTTAATCTTGTAGTCAAAGTTCAAAATGAACATATTNTGTTAAGTCATCGTTTTTATTACTTAAAAATTTTGTAAATTATTAGAACAATAACGAGTGCTTAACCTATACAATGTTTTAATCTTGTAGTCAAAGTTCAAAATGAACATATTATATTTAAATAAAATTATAGTTTAAAAAACTAAAACCTCCCTATTATAATTGTCATTCGTACTGTCATCAGGTATGTAACTTGAGAATAGAAATCACTGCATCTTTTAGGCAGATCAATATTACATAGTTACATCCCGAGCTAATAAAAGGAATGTAAAAAAAAGTTATTTTGCTGCCTTTTCTCCCATGAGGCGATTGCTTAGTGGCTCGTATATAAGGCCGGCTGCACTAAAAAATTGCTCACTTGGAACGGCGGGTGGAGCGCTCAAATATTTGCGGCCCAGATCTGTAAATTTGTCGTATTTTTGTTTCGTTCGTTTCGCTAAAATTTCAAATCAAAAGCTACTTTTAAGTCCATTTATAAAACCACGCAAATTAAAAAGTTTTTTATTTTATTTATTTTCTACTTGTTAGTCTTGTCTGTATAAAATTTTGCAATAGATATTAAAATAATTTAACGATATTAATAGATTGATGCACACACATGCATATGCATATGTGTGTACATACATACGAGCACCAATTAATTTCATTTAAAGCACTGATAGGCACTGCCTTTCCCGCGGGTAAAACTCTTTTAAGCTTTCTATAAATTTTGTATAGGCGCAAGCAGAGTAAAGGCTTTCTCTGCCCAACGCTGTTTTAAAGAAGGAGTGTCGTCCATTTCCGCTGTAGCGTACATAGTGCATAGGGCGACATGTACCTCTCAACTGTAGAGATAGATGCCGCCCTATAGGAACTTTGCAAAGCAAAGGTTTTATGGTGTCTGGACACACAACATTAATGTTTCTGGACCCACAACATTGAAAGTTGATAAAAGCGTTGTAATAATAAAAGTCCACCAAGTTATAAAGGCACAAGGGTATTGTAACAGGCAAAACGAATCGAGATAGATATAGACAAATGTATACATAAATAATTAGAATAAAAAGAGAAATCGATTAAGCAGTGACTGTCTGTCCATCGGTCCGTCTGTCCGTCCGCCTGTGCATACGATAACTCGAGTAAAAATTGAGATATCTTAACGAAACTTTGTACGTGCACTTCTTTCGGGCGTTGGACAGATGGTATTGAAAATCGGACAATAACCACGCTTACATCCCATAAAACGGTAATTTGCAGAAATACGAAAACTGCGATATTTTAGTAATTACTGAAGATTATTCACTCAAAATTGATATTTACAATAATTTTCAGACGAAAAACAAGAATATTAAGAGTATTAATCAAACCTTATAAATGCATTGTAAACCATATAAACTTATAATTGTGTAAACCTTATAAATGAACTGTCAAAATTTGTATGGAAACCCGTTTACACATTTCTGATAAATTTCTCCAGCGATTTAACTGAATGCAACTCTGTCGCAACTCTAGCTTTGTTTTCTTGGGCAATAATTGGGATCCGCATACAAATTTTGCACGCAAATACAACAACAACGATATGATCCTGATCAAGATCTGGTTCAATTATTACCCGTTCTGTTTGTGTTGTTTCACTTAATTTGGCCACAAAGCTTGGTAGCCGTGACAAATGAATTCATACACAAACAGACATTCTGCCATTGTTTCTTTTAATTTGCTTAAAAAAATAGCCTTTATGTTATTTGTATATTAGGGCGGGTCAATTTGTATGGATCGATTTTTTTCGACATTGTTCCTAGCATATTCGGATTCTTCATAAAATTCTAAGAAAAAAATTCCTCCAGACCATAGCTCTAAAGTCAATTTCGAGCCTGCGCATTTTTAAAAGAAGATATCTTATATATAAAATTGGATTGCTGTCCGTTGGCCTCGCCAAGACTTGAAAACAGCTTGACCGATTTGAATATTTTTATTTTTTTGGTTTGTTTTTTATAATATCCGGATTGTTAAAACCAGAAAAAATAGAGAGTTGCCACCTGCTTAAAAATCCCAATATAAGTAAATTAATTACATAAATTAGATATTGTAATATGGGTGTCAAAAGAAAGAGGTTATGAAGGCTTACAGGCAAAAATATTTTTGAGGGGGGTTGCCACCTGTTTCAAAATTTAGTTAAATAAAATTGATAAGATAAATTAAATATTGCAATATGGGTATCAAATTAAAAGGGTTTAAGAAGGCTTACTACTGAAAATATTTTTGAGTCGAGTTGCCACCAATTTCGAAAATTTAATTCAATTAAGTTAATAAGATAAAGTATGTATTATAATATAGGTGTCGAGCGAAAAGTATTTGAAAAATTATTGATTAAGAAATATTTTCTATAGGCCTGCCACCTACCTGAGCGGTAAAAACTAAAAGCCATACTCGCAAATATTGTTCAAAACTTTTGAGGCTCGCATCAATGTGGAATACTGTAACTCCGTCAAGATAGTGTTTATTGATGGCAAACAAAGTACTATCATGTTTGGCAATGATATCACCCCATCGAACAATGCACTCAGCCTCGATATAAAAAGAGAACAAAAGCCGAAGTATTAGCCGAAGCAGTTCATACAAATGTTCCACAATTGAACTAACAAAAAAATATGGCCTACGACTCTTTTATAGAAGCTGTGGACACTGGAGTAAAATTTAAACAAAAAAACAAAACCGACTTCAATTCTCATATACAAATTTAAAAGTACCGTTATTTTCTTCATGGCCCAATTATCGGATCTACACTCAATTAGTAGGAGACTACCTCTGAGGAACCACCTTTCCTTTCAAAAAGAATTATAGAAAACGGATAACGTAGTCCAAAGTTACGCGGTAACATACATAAAAACATATTCCGACGAATTGATAAAATATGCAGATTAATATTTAATAAAGTGTTACGGATATATTTTTTTTAATACAAACCTGTGCTTGGGAGCTTATTGATACGAAAAATTAATTTCTGATATCTATTTTTTATTTAAAGAACCGCAAGATTGCACTACAAAGCAAATTACATATTTTTTACTATTGTAACGGGAGAAGTTACTGTATGTATTTTTTTATATGTACAGTGTCGAACAAAAGTTTTGGCACAGTAAATTTTCGCATTACATATATGCAAAATTTTTAATTTATTTCCCATAATTTTTTGTAAAAACATAGTTCATACTACACTAAAGCACAT
>NW_016157560.1:48857-48924 GCF_001687245.7 Rhagoletis zephyria
GTCCGTGTACACGATAACTCGAGCAAAAATTGAGATATCTCAACGAAATTTAGTACGTTGGTTTCCT
>NW_016157560.1:49033-50036 GCF_001687245.7 Rhagoletis zephyria
CAGAAATACGAAAACTGCGATATTTTAGTAACTACTGAAGATAATTCAGTCAAAATTGATATTTACAATAATTTTCAGACGAAAAATAAGAAAATTATAAATTTTTGGAAAATGGGCGTAACCACGCCCACTTATGGTTACATGTGTATATCTTGGTAACCGCTGCACCAATTTCTTCCAAGTTTGGCACAGTTGTTGACCTTGGTATAACATACGAAATGGCCGAAAATTTTTAAAATCGGACAATAACCACGCCCACATCCCATATAACGGTAATTTAGAGAAATACGAAATCTTCGATAAATCAGTAAATATTAAAGCTAATTTATTCAAAATTGGTGTTTGCAACAATTCTTTACCAAGAAATACGCTTAAGACAAAATTTTGAAAAATGGGCGTGGCACCGTTGTATTAATTTGTACCAAACTCGGCTTTCCACATAAAAACAAAACATTGAAAATTATTGAAATTGGACTGAAATTACAGCCGCGTTTCATATAACGGTAAATTTCAGAAATGCTTGAAACTTCAATATTTCGAAGTTCAAGGACGCTAATTTACTCAAAATTAATACACCCCGGCTTACCATGTAGCGGTGGTAGTTTTCGGAAAGGTGAAAAACATATAGTTAATATTTGCGCCGGGTATTTAATAACTTAGACTTTCTTACTTGTTAGATTACGTAAAGAGCGAACACAGCCCACAATACAGTGAACATTAAAGTGAGCGATTAAGTGTTCTAGCGAACTTTAAAAATCTTAAATGCTTATAAATTCAATTCACATTTTTATTTATTACATTCAAATTCAGTTTCAAGTTTTTGCCTTAATTCCTTTGTAAGTTTAATCAGTTTTTCTAACTATAAGTTGACTTAAGTTAAATTACCATGTGCACGCAGGTGAGGATAGAAGCATTTGAGCGGCTACTCTACGCAATTTGTTTTATCGGCAACATTCTCCCCCCGGTAAGCGCAGCTTGCCTCCTTCTTGGCAGGGTTCGGAAA
>NW_016157560.1:50420-58827 GCF_001687245.7 Rhagoletis zephyria
AAATAAATTCACATTCCTAACTGTGTTAGAAATTCATTAGAATTCTAGAAACTGTTATAAAAACTTCAGTATTTTAAATCAGAGTTTATAAATATGCAGTTCTATACCCCTTAAATTTCAGAATAATTAATCGCGCTGATTTTTTATAACTCTTTCTACGCACGACATGAAGCTATTCTCCTATTTAAATATTTTCGTTTAAGATGCAAGATTACACTTTACTGCACTAAAATTTGATGGGCTACAAAACAGAATACTCGAAATATTTATAAAAAAATCTATGGTTAAAAAGTTTGAAATTTGAAGACAGTTTTTAGAGTTCTGTCAAGTTTACAACACAGTTAGGAATTTGAATTTGAATGTTTAATGGAATATGAGACATAGTACTTAAATGAAAACTTAACGAAAAAATATTTAAAATGAAAAACATTGGAAGTTTAAAAAAATCACTCAATAGCACCAAAATTTCAAAGTGAGATTGTTTACCACTTTCGTTTATATTTTTTTTAAATCTGATTAAAAGGTCAAAAATGTTGATGAAAAATCGTTAAATTTAACTTTGTTTTTTATAAAGTTTGAAAACACGGTTTATATTATTTTGTTTTAAGCATGATCATTTTTTTACAAAATAATAACAAACAAATTTTAATTCTCAATATACTGTGAATATTTAAAAAAGAAATGGTGTACGCAGACTTTACTACCGATCATGTCGATGTCATCGGCGTACGCCAGCAATTGGACGCTCTCGTGAAAAATTGTTCCTGTGCGGTTCAGTTCTGTAACTCTTATTATATTCTCCAACATCAGATTAAAGAAACCAAGTGAAAGGGAGTTGCCCTGTCTGAAACCCTGATTGGTAGAAAACAGCTTGGGGAGGTCCTTCCCAATTCTAACGGCGCAGGTGGTACAGCTCAACGTCATTTTACACAGCCGTATCAATTTAGCGGGGATGCCAAATTCAGACATCCCGAAATAAAGGCAGCAATGTGGACAAAAGCGGCTTTGAAGCCGACAAACAGGTGTGAGTGTCGATCTTTCTCTCGGGTGACTTTTTCAAGTTTTGGCGTATTGTGAAAACCTGGTCTATAGTGGATTTGCCAGGTCCAAAGCCACACAGATAAGGTCCAGTCAGTTCGTTGACGGTGGGCTTCAGTCTTTCATACCATATGCTCGGTAATACCTTGTAACCTATGCTTAGAAGGCTAATCCCGCGGTAGTTGGCTCGAATGGCGGGGTCATCTTTCCTGTGGATTGGGCAGAGCACACTTAAATTCCAGTCGTCGGACATGCTAATGTGTAAACTCACGTTAAAATGAATAACGTTTTATATTTTTTGTCAACAATATTTTATTCATATACCACAGTATTCTTTAAAATAAGTACTCTGGCGTTTTTAAATATTTTCTTTACTTTAATTCATAATTTTTCTTTGAATAAAAGTTTACTGAAAAGTACTGACTTTTATAGCATGATAAATTCTAAGGTACTAATTACGCGGAAAAAAAGTCTGGAAATCCTAATTAGCCCGAACTTGACCCTTCCTTTTCGTAATTCAAAGAGAACAAACTGGCGGGCAGCCTTATAAGGACAGCTTGAGAATTCAAAAAAAGCCAATTCGCAGAGCGAAACAGGAATCCGGGTAGATTTCTGCTCTTCTATATAATCAACGAAAGAATCCGCCAGTATGAGTAGGATCATATTCAAGGAACATAGCAGCTCTTCCTTCCTAAAGAGGCAGATGCAGTGTGGACCAATAGTTCTAAGGAGACATTATAATTTCTTCTTCGTACTCATTTTTCAGGCTGTAACCTAAATCAGATCTCAACGGTAGATAGAAATCTAGCGGAACCATCCATAAATGTCGTTCACCAAATTATCACGCGGGAGAAAATTGCGTCGGCAATTAACAGCTTCTCTTCCTACTAGGGCTGGGCGCATATTCGATTATCCGGATATCCATGCGGATTATCCGTTTACACGGATAAAATCCGGATATTATGGATATCCGGATAATATTCGTTTGTGCAATTATTCGGATATCCGGATTTTTTATTTATTTTTACGAAACGATATTTTTATTTCCAAATACCAGACGCTCATACACATGAAGTAGCAAGTTTTCTATGGGCATAAATTTTTTTGTAGAGCTTTTTAATTCGTTTGTAGGAGCTTTTGAAATACACAAAGTAGAATTTTTGGAAATTTAAAAATTTATACAAACAATTTTGTGCGTAGAAATAGAAAACTCGTTACTTCACATGTATGAGCGCCTACTTCATGTCTGGAGAGAATTTTCAAAGCATGTATGATGCTCAACTATGTTCTGTCTACTTATAAAAATGGTAAAGTAGGTTTCATTCCCAAGGTAGGAAAGAAAGGGCATACGATGTCTAAGGACCTCAGACCCACCAGTCTCTCGTCTTTGTACTGAAAACTTTCGAGCCCCTACTGGACGTGCACATGCGTTCAAAATTAAGCAAAGGAGAATTTTCTGCCTACCTAAAAGGACGCTCTACAGAATCTGCGCTCCATGAGGTTATACACAATGTAGAGTCTTCGCTAGAAAAAAAACTGTATACGTTGGCGGTCTTTCTGGGCATAGAAGGAGCGTTAAACGACGTTAGCCTGGAGGTAATAGAGCAGTCACTCAGAAATCTGACGACTGAGAACTTGCTTCGTACAAGCAGCAATACTGGTTGCTGGTAAGGTTGGTTGGTGGTGTTGATCAGTGTGATCAGTGAAAAAATATATCGTAGAGAAAAAAAACAAGAAATGGATCAAATGTATCTCTAATTTTGTTTTTAAGTATCTAAGTATCAAAGATATATGTACTTTAACTCCACGTTAAACTCGTCAAAATGCTGAAACTACCTTCAGTGTCGGCTTTATTTTGACTATGAATACGCCCCATTATATTCTCAACAGTTTGTAAGAGTATGTATGTTCAAACAGGCCAATTAGCTGAGGCAATTAAGCTTTAAGTTGCGACACTGAGTTTGGTATTCACACACATTCAATTAGCTTGAAACAATTAGTGTTTGACAGCTGATACATTTTTTAGTCTGTTCCTTTCAACTTCGGACTAAAACCTGTGGAACTGTCAAACTATAATTTTACTCTCTCAAGTGAGAGTAAAAGGAGAACAGATGTAGAAGTGCACGGGAACGCAAAAAGCACTATTTCCTGTAAACACGTCAGTCGGTTTGTTTACATGTCATTTGTACAACACTGATTTGGCTGAAATATCACTAACCAAGAATGATAGAATACAAGATTGCGCCAATGAGAGAGGATTTTTGAGCGTAATTTTTGCGTGACGTCATCTTGGTGCAATTGCGAGAGAGAAATGCCAAAACGCATATAAAAATATGTAAACAATGCAAAAAATGTGTCAATTTTAATATTACATGGCCCAATTTTGCAGGAATCAGTAAATATTCAAAGATTGATTAATTAGGAACACGTAGTAATAATTTTGGACATGTAGCCTTTTAGGTAAGTACGATTTTTAGCACATGAAAAAATGGATGTATTAACAGTGTTGGAAATTTCATGTAGATCAAAAGGAAGGAATGCAGAAAAGTGAATTTTTGGACTCGCCATTGTAAAACGCCATGCAGAGTGCATATTTATATTTGTGGACGGTAGCCAACCACCATAAACTCCACAGCTGTTGACTCCACAGCTTTTATTTGATGACTTTTGTACCATTTCCGAGAGGATGCATGAGTGTGGCTTCTTTGGAAACAAATATTCTACGTAAGTAAAACATAATTTAAACTGAAGTTTCAAATGTATACAAATTTGGGCACCGCTTTGGATGCCGCTTGAATTAGCGCCTGGTGACCTTATCCACTGGTGCATTACCTCATACCAGCACTAAAAAGAAACAGGTAATTACAAAAATAAGTACGTAGTGAAGTTCATGTATCTATTTACTGTAGAAACTGCTTTTGTATGTATGCTATTGCCAGCAAACTAAACCAGCAACTGTCTACATTCCATGGAAATGTACCTACTAAAATTCACCAAGGAAAGGCCAACATGGTTCCATGTAGAAGCTCATAGCTCACACACAAAACACAAAGCTCGATTTGGTGTTTAATGCATCTCCTCGCCGGCAGAACTGCTTCCACTTTTTCGCCAGGTTTGCGTCTGTAGGAAACGAAAAAAAAAACTTATATCGCACCCATTCCTTTTGTTTTCACTATTACACTTTGCCACTGCACACTTCGTTTTGCTTTGTAATATCTCAATAATTGTTTAAAACCACGCAGAAATATTAACACACAAATATTAAAATTGTTATTTGGTTTTTTCGTATTGTCACAATCAACAATTGCACCAAGATGACGTCACGCACACAGCTGATTCTGTCAAAATCACAAAGAGCGGATTAGCGGTACCGCGATTGGCGCAATCTCTATTTCTCTCAATCGTGATCACTAACTATATATATTCAAATATTTCGTTGTTTACTTCCATATTTTCACAAATATAAGGTTCTTTGCTTACACCGCTTTCTATTTTTGTTTGCAGATGCAAATCAGCTGATCGTTTGACACTTTTCATGAACTTACAGGAAAAAAAACTCCGGACTAAATCCTGTAACTTCTGACTAGGAACAGTTGCTCAGTTACTCTCTCAACAGTGTTCCCACTTATAGGTTTTATGTCAATAGGAACGACTTCCTGTAAATTTTGACTAAATCCTGTAAACCGGACTGCTATTGGAACAGACTATTAATATTGTTTGTGAAAAATTTTGTCTGAACAAAATGGAGAGATTTTCAACTTTAAATAATTTATTGATGTATAAAAAAAATACTGAAATTTCCAGTCAGTACAATCAAGTTTTGATTACAGACTGGCTTTTTTAAGAAAAAAGAAGAAGGATAATTTGATATACTCCAAAGTTTAAGGAGGCAGCATCTATAACTCCATGCAGCGTTAGAAGACAATGCAACTCAAAGGACCTTGTGGAAGCTGTTAAATGAAATTAAAACAAGTTTTGTTTCAATAAATAACGTTTCCTTTATTATAAAATCGGCAATCCTCCTTTTGAGAGGTCAAGTGCAACTGTAATGATGACCAGTCCTTCAAGGCCCCTTTTCGCATGGCACGTGCCAGTTTTGACACACTTTGCGGCTTTCTCGGCAATTTAAAGAAAACCGATACTAACTGGCGCACGGAAATTTCATTGCAAAAACGTATAGCAACCACTTTGTTTGCCCTTGGTTCAGCTAGGGAGTACAGATTAGTTTCTGAACTGTTTGGTGTTGGCAAATCAACTGTGTGTGCTATATTAATGGAATTCTGCGAAGAAGTGTAGCAGGCGTTGTCCACACAGTATATAAAGAAATTTCCACAGACGCAAGAAATAGTCGATGAATGTGTGAATCAGTGTTGCCGTTTTATCCCTTTGGTGGCTAGATTTAGCTACCACATACTTTTTTTGGTCACATAAATTCCTTTTTTATCCCTTTGGGGAATTTATTCATGCTTGGCATGAAAAAGTTGTATGTGCTTAATTTGATCTATTTTTTTTTTGCATTTATGTAAGAGATGAATTTTTAAACTAAGAAAGACTGATATATATGCATATATGTATTGTATTTTCCTTACGTTTTTATACATACATACTGTAAAAATGTTAGGGCTATTAACTGATCTATTAACGATTTAACTATAGTTTAAAATAGATAAGTTTAATATGCTAAATTTGTTAAATGGCCCATAAAGTCAATTGACCGTGTATGTTCTTGTGGTGTGATTGTACCAGCTGCTGCTGCGACTTCAAAAACTATTTAAAAATTTTATGATTCTACCAGCATGCTGGTGTCGTGAGTGGTGAAATTAGCTCAATTTTTTAAGTAAAAAGTATTTTTGCGGAAATTTATTACACTATATGAGTCAAAGCCGTGTTTGTGGAAGTTCACGATATTGCAGTTGTGAATTTAAAAAAAAAAACAATGTTTAACAAAATGGTAAAAAAATTATGAAATTTCGGCTCTAATCATTTCCAAATAGATATTGTACCAGCATGCTGGTAAGTTATATGCTTCGAGCTTGATGGTATAATCACTTGATGGAGCCAGCAAGCTGGTTGGTTGGATAGAATATTAGCTTTTTTCCAGAGTTCATTGTTTTTCTATACCATTACTTATTGAAAATGTTTGCGTGTATACTTATATATGTATATACAAATAAACAATTTTAGCTACCATTTTTAGCCACAACTACTTCTTTTTAGCTCTTTTTTAGCCTTTTTTAAGGAATTTGGCTACCACTAAAAATGATTCGCGGCAACACTGGCGTGAATGGTTTTCATCGCCTTGGTTTTCCACAATGTCTGGGGGAAATGGGTAGGCATATGGAAGTGTTATCCGTTTACTATTAAAATAATTTACAATTTACAAAAACATGTTTGTATTTTTAGGTGGATGCCACATCGAAATAAAAACGAACTCTAATAGCACAAAAGTCAAAAATACACCAAAATATTTTGTGTATTTTTTGCATCAACGTGATATACATTTTCAATATAAAAAATATGCCATTTCTAAGCGCAGTTTTTGAACAGTTTATTTCGATTCAGTGTAAAGGTTACAAAACATCCTGGAACAAAACCTTCATATTTTTTTGTGCTTTAATTCCTGAAAGTCTGAAAAAAATTAAATGAAGGTACGTGCAGACGCCACATACATACCAAAGCATCTCGTAGTGGCGACACGAACCAAAACATATTTACCTCTACATCTTTCCAACTAGTAGCCGGAACTTAATATATAAGGTATCGTTTGAAAGGTATCGGCCAATTGAATAACACTAAATATATTGGGTGTACCCACATGCCCCCTTAAACCGGCAAAAGCAAAAAAACGTTTTTTGTTTCGCAGCACTTTAGCTAAATTTTTAAGTGTCCGGTTAATCGTTCATGAAGCTTGAATACATTTTCTGGACACACTCTGCAAGACCTTTCCAACGATATCTCACACATGTCGATTGGACGTCTGGATAAAAACTTCCAAATCTCGTGTATAAGCGAGTCATTTCAGCATGCTACTGTGGCTGCTTTCGTCACTCGCGCGCACTGCCGTGCGTTGTGATACCACTTTTTCGTGCATTATTTACACCTACCGTAATTTTTTTTTACTGATTTTCGGCATATATATTATGCCAGTGTTATACAAGTTTTCTTGTTTCTAGAACATAATATAAACACCATAATGGTAAAGAATTTACATCATATTCTAGCATAAATATATTTTCATGAGTGTGAAGATGAAAAAAGGATTCGAGGAATAAAATTTTCTACTAATCAAATTTAAAATTAACTCAGACATAAAATTTACACCGAAGCTCTTTTTTAATCTGCACGACTTGGAATTCTTTTTATAAATCTCAGCATTCCTTTTCGTAATATGCAGGCAAGAAAATCGCGAATATATATGAATGTGAGTTCCTAATTTAAAAACGAGGTACATTCTGTCGAGTAAATTTCGGTACTACCCCCTCTAGAACTCGAGCGCCTCAAAATTTATAAGGATTTGAAGATTTTTAAATAAATCTGGAAAAACTAATATTTTGAATGCAATGATTTTTTCGCCATTTTTTAATTTTTAAGAGATGCGCTGTTTAAAAAAGGGTCGAAAATACACATAAAGTGGCATAGTTGCGCCAATGTACATAATGAAATTGTTAAATTAGTTAAATAATAGTCATACAGCTTTAATATGGCGTCCAGCTCAGTTTCAGTATTAGGCTAAGTTTACAACCTAACGTATTAGCGTAGCGAGAATACATAAAAATCGCTTCTAACCAACATTTACACAGTCTTTCGTGTTTACCGCTGTGCAAGCAAATAAAAATTATGCAGTTTGTTAAAAAAAGCTTTTTCTCATACTTAAAGCCCAAATAAATAAAAAATATACACATATACATACATACATATTTATATAATAACTTAAACATCTCTTCTACTGCTATTATATACAATACAATATGTTTAAGTTTTGGTATAAATTGTTAAAGGGTTGTGGAAACAAATAAAAATATATTGGGGGAATTCCTACGTAGCAATGTATCACACGTTTTGTTGGGGGGGGTGAAATAACACAAACGGCAATAACGCAAATTTGTGTTATTTCCCATTTGAATGTGAAATAACACAAATTTGCTTTATTTCATTTCTCGTTGAGCAATAAGACCAACTTTTATACTTAACAATTTGAGTAATAAAGCAAACTAGTGCACATATGTACGTAGTCACCCAGTTACATTTGACAAAAAGTAGTACATGAACAAGTTAAATGGACGGATTTGTAAGTATACAATTTTGAAAGTGCCCGGCGTCGCGGCGGTCCGCGTTGGCGCGCCGCCCCGCGCCACCCCGCGCCGCGTTC
>NW_016157560.1:58852-75411 GCF_001687245.7 Rhagoletis zephyria
CCATTGCCTGCCGAGGGACGACCGCTGTTAAGAAAAAACCTTTTTCTATATTTTTTGCGATGTTGCTTTGACCAGGGCTTGAACCCAGGTGCTGATGAGTGAGAGCGCGCACTGCTTACCACTACACCACAGCGGCCGTGAACTTAGCCTTACTTTTATAATACTTTGAAAATACGGTCGTCGTCGAAAACTTACACCGACTCTTGAGTTTGGTACACAAAATATTTACCAAGCCAAGAACGGTGTATTTATTTTGTCCTAGACACAATTCAATTTGAGAATAGGGTATAAAAAATGTTTCTTGTTAAATGAACAACACAGTTGACAGAAGTTTAAGCGCCTACCACACGACCATTATTCGAACGCAAACGCGAACGTATACATTTCAACATGTTTTGTTAACGTTCGCGTACGAAAAGAAGAAAAAAATTCTCGCTGTTGTTCGTACTCGTATGTACTATGCAACTTATAGCTGCATTTGTGAAGGCACGATGTTGAATCATTAGTACCCAAACAAACTTTAAGCGTAGGTGCCTTATTGATGCATATTTTACCACTGATGTATTAAACATACCAACCAGTGTTACCACTCGACAATATTTTTAGGAACAAAAAATCCTACCAAATCAGATTCCAAACTACCAATTTTTTTTATCATCAGATATTGATATTGTATTTCGTTTCTCATTTTACTTTATGTAAAAGTATGAATCTTTGAGNTCCATTGCCTGCCGAGGGACGACCGCTGTTAAGAAAAAACCTTTTTCTATATTTTTTGCGATGTTGCTTTGACCAGGGCTTGAACCCAGGTGCTGATGAGTGAGAGCGCGCACTGCTTACCACTACACCACAGCGGCCGTGAACTTAGCCTTACTTTTATAATACTTTGAAAATACGGTCGTCGTCGAAAACTTACACCGACTCTTGAGTTTGGTACACAAAATATTTACCAAGCCAAGAACGGTGTATTTATTTTGTCCTAGACACAATTCAATTTGAGAATAGGGTATAAAAAATGTTTCTTGTTAAATGAACAACACAGTTGACAGAAGTTTAAGCGCCTACCACACGACCATTATTCGAACGCAAACGCGAACGTATACATTTCAACATGTTTTGTTAACGTTCGCGTACGAAAAGAAGAAAAAAATTCTCGCTGTTGTTCGTACTCGTATGTACTATGCAACTTATAGCTGCATTTGTGAAGGCACGATGTTGAATCATTAGTACCCAAACAAACTTTAAGCGTAGGTGCCTTATTGATGCATATTTTACCACTGATGTATTAAATATACCAACCAGTGTTACCACTCGACAATATTTTTAGGAACAAAAAATCCTACCAAATCAGATTCCAAACTACCAATTTTTTTTATCATCAGATATTGATATTGTATTTCGTTTCTCATTTTACTTTATGTAAAAGTATGAATCTTTGAGATTAATTCAATTTATATCAATTAGTTTATGTCTAAAATGTAAAAAATACAATCGATATAAACATCTTATATTTGGTAACAAAAAAAATGTATTACAGTGCTCGCGCAATTTTATTTTTATTTATTTGTTTTCATTTAACCATGATGCAATAAAATTACGGAATGTCAGCAACATAATCTTAATATTTCGCTACGAGTTTTAGGCCATTTTAGTACGCTTTCAGTACGCTCTTCTACTTTCACATCACCATTGTATTACCGCCATTCGACAAAATTTATTTAAAATTTTTACAAATGTTCTAATAAACGAATATTATGCAACAACAGTTCAATGCATTTTTGACATTTCGATAGGATTGCAAAACATCTTTAAAATTTGGAATCGGAAATCCAAATCGATGAGAAATCAATTTCGAACGAAACCAGAACAGCCCTGAATTTTTTTGCCCAACGAAGCAAAATGAAACTACCAATTTATCAAAACGGCAAGACTGAAAGCAGCTCTACTTGTGGTATGTATAATAAGCTCATATTAAAACAGGCAGTGTAATAAGTACAGGAAGAAGAATGGGAAAATTACAGAATTACGCTCACAGCGAGTGAAATATAGAAAAAGTCAAGAAACGCAAACTAGCAGAAACTAGCTAGTAAATACCTGACCGATGCTTTTGACAACTGAACAGATGTATTTGCTGCGAATTTTTAATCGCATTTTATGTTTAAAATTTTTTCACAAATACTCACGTCTTGCCACACTTTATCAATTTTAATAAATCGCTCATTTTTATTAAAAAATACCAAAATATGTAAAAGATGCAAATCAAAGTAGCTGTGCCTAACCTCTCTTATGTTGGGGCAACAGCTGAATTTTTCACCGCATAACGTGAAAATTAGGTGTTTCTTGTAATTTGTTTTTGTAATTTTTTACTTATATTCGGCTAACACTACCTTGTGTAAATGCGCCTATCTGTAAAGAAACAAAGCTACTGTGTGGTGTATTCAATATTAGTTTTTTGGTGAATTCTTTCGACCACTGTCAATTGCTCTCACTCATTTGTGATGTGCTGAGTCGCTACTTTTAAGTATTAATCGATACTCGGTACCGATTTAAAAAGTATCAAATACTTTCGATACTCGGTACCGAAATGTTGGAATTTCTAATAAAAGCGCGCAACAGCCAAAAATATGAGTTATATGTATATGTACACATACATATAGTGTCAGCTATAAAAAATAAATAATATTGCCACCAGAACTATTGCAGTTGGGAAGACGGTTGCGATAAGTCAAATAAGGCGAGAGTGTATTTGCGACATCAGTATCAAGGCGAATTTAATAAGGTGGTGTTACCGGCGAATCTGAATTTTTCGCCGTGGAGGACATTACATCAAAATTACGTGTTTGTTGTAGTTCATACTAACGAAAGTATGAATATCTGCGGATAATTTGTTAGTGTAATTTTTTACTTATATACGGCTAACACCACCCTATTAATTATTATTATTGTGCAGATTTAATTGCCAGCTNCCGTGGAGGACATTACATCAAAATTACGTGTTTGTTGTAGTTCATACTAACGAAAGTATGAATATCTGCGGATAATTTGTTAGTGTAATTTTTTACTTATATACGGCTAACACCACCCTATTAATTATTATTATTGTGCAGATTTAATTGCCAGCTTTGTTCGCCGCACACATTATGCTTGCTTCACTTAACTACATACATACAAACACATTGCTCATCTCTTGAGAAAGCACCGTCTTATTTGTACATTTTGGGTTTTTAAGCTATGTCTTATAGAATATCAATAATTTTTTTCCCCAAAAGTAGCCTATGTCTAGATAGGTCCTTTTCCCTTTAAAGCAACATTTCATTGGATTCCCAAACAATATTTTAACGTCTAACTAGCCAAAGATGTAGTTCAAGATGCCCATATAATAGAATCTTAATTAAAATATAAAACAATTTCAAAGGAAACTGATTATTTTTAATTCAAAGTCAAACCATCTAAAGTGACTTAAGCTACTTTAGTTGAACGGCACAGATATAATGACGAAAGTTTAGTGTGTCGAATCGGTATCGGGTACCGAAAAGGAAGTATTGGGTACCGACTTTTTTCAAGTATTTGGTACCGAGAATTCGGCACATCACTACTCAGAATGTCGCCTGAATAATTTTAATGACATTTGTTAACGTGGCGCTATTTGTGAACCAAATGAAAAAAGTGGTGCATTTTAGGAGCTGGTGTAGTTTTCGTACTAATCTCAATGAATAAATAGAACCAAAACGTTAAAGGTAGAATTTTGATTTGAAAGAAATACTGGTAGAATAACAAATACACCAAAATGTTATTTTTTATTCAATATAATCAGATTTGTACCAAAATCCATAAATTTACACCAATTTACACACCAGTGTGCTACTTGAGAATACGGCTGATGCAACCAACTACTACAATAACAACCCTGCAGGGAAAGCTACTAGTTGTGAACTAGAATTCTATCGGTTTGCGTTTCAGCCGAACTAGTTCACGTTCTATCCTTTTTCAATGTTAGCGACTGGTATTTTTAACATTGCGATGTCCTACGAGATGTCAATTGTCAGGCTATGCATCAGCTTCTACTAGTAGAAATACTAGTAGCACCATACCAGTTGATGAGATAGTCTGCCAATTCATGCCCCGTGAAAAGCATACGTGTGCGTTTTTGCTCGCGAGGCTCCAGCAGTCACAATGGCCGACAGAGCAAAGCACTCGCGTGGTAAGCCTGAGGTCCCAGGTTCAAGTCCTGGCGCAGGGAAAATTTTTTTATTTTCTATTTTTTATTTTATTTTTATTTTTTATAAATTTAATTTTTTGTTTAGTCTGTTTATTGTAATTTTTAAATTTAAAAAAAAAAATATTTTTGTTTAATTTCTTTGTTTTTATAGCACAAGCATTTCTTCCTAAATGTTTTTTTGCAATGCAATTAGATTTTCAAATTAGTTATTTATTTATAAATTGAATAAATTATTTTTGCTTACATTTATTTAACTTTAAAAATTTTAACCACCTCCAAGCGGCCTCGAACCTGCGATTTCAGAACCAGAACCAGTAGTCTTCATGTGACGCCACAGCCGACATTTGTAAGAAAAGCAATTAATTGCGTTTTATTTTTGGCTTTGGCAATTCAAAGGCAGATGTCGCTGATCGCCTAAGTTCTTCGAAATTGTCGAACTGGTAGGCACATACTAGTTAATGAACTAGTATTTTTTCTAACTCGTTTGGCTTTTCACTGCAGGGAAGGGATGGTATTCTATTGTACTCCTTGCACTTGTGGGTTACAGTTACAAAATATATTTTTTGGGTACGGTTTAGTTATTTGTACAACGATTTTGGGTTACTGTGCCCTATTCTATTCCTAACTCTATTTTTCTTTTGATATTAGATCAATTCGCGGACGAAGAGCTATTTATGAGGCTGGTACAATAAATAAATAAATAAAATAAGAAAAACTTTTTAATATACAACGCTTTTATAACTGGACTAAAAATTATAAAATAATATTTCTCAGTCCCATAGAACTTGTTTTGATAACTTTTGATTTCGAAATTTTAGCAAAAGTTATTATAAACCATTTATGAGATTGAAAACGAAAAACGTGGTACGCATGCAATACAAAGCATTATATTTAATTGACAATAGTCAAACTACATACATAACATAGACCCATATATGTAATACTCCTATATTGGCAGTAAGAGCTAGTACCGTCCGAAAACACTACAGTACAGATATAAACACGTACGAAAGAAAAGGAACACATACGTTTATAAATAAACATGTACACAACACATATACAAAAACGGCACTCAAGTACAGAATACATTGACAAAAACGATACTAGACTGTCTCGCTTTGATCTCGGAATGCTTACACATTGAGAAGTTAGCTTACTGCCAATATAGAAGTATTACATATATGCATAGACCTAAAATTTCTAAAGAGAAAGTACAAATTTGAGATCGATTTTAAGCGGTCGTTATTCATATATCCACATACATACATATATTACCCTTCATCTCAATTCAGGTCTATTACATGCGCCGCACGCTTTTCATTTTCAATCCCATAAATGGTTTATAATGACTTTTGCTAAAATTTCAAAATCAAAAGTTCTCAAAACAAATTCTATGGGACTGAAAAATGTTATTTTCTAATTTTTAGTCCATTTATAAAAGCTTTGTATTTTAAAAAGTTTTTTATTTTATTTATTTTCTACTTTTTAGTCTTATCTTGTATAAAATTTTGCAATAGATATTAGATTAATTCAACTTGCAGTGAAAAGAGAACAGAAGACTACGCAAGCAAAAATTGGGATCCCTTACGAGTCCGGACTAGTCAGAATCAGTCAGATTTTACTAGAAAGCGATCCCGTACTCGGTTCTCTGACTATTGAGAGGACAAAAAAAAGAGAAAATAAAGACCTCTCTCTGTCAGAAGTTACCAGTTTTAGTCCGAAGATATTTCGCTGGTAAAATCTGGTAAATGTGTCAAACGATCAGCTGTAGTGTGTTTGGCAACCAAATTGTAAATAAAAGAAAAGTGCACTCTGCTAATTTATGTTGAAAAGTATTTAATTACTTGTTTAAGTGGATTCTAATGAATTTGAAAGTATTTTTGGTTATTTACATGTGTGAGCTGAGTGTGTTTACATACAAAATAAGCAAAAATTTACAACCAAAATTTGGAGGTTATGTTGAAGTTGACAGAAGTTACCATTTTTTTACTAGAAAGCGATCCCGTACTTTTCATTCTTACTCTCTCGCTCTGAGCGAATTTTTTTGGACAGTTTTACTAGTTTTAGTCCGAGGAATACGGGATTGCACCTAAATGTTTTCTCGCGTTTAGTATAAACATACATATGTACATACCTGCATATAGCAGCAGTTAATTTCATTTAAAGAAATGGCGTGTCGTCCCTTTCCGCTCTAGCGTATGTAAATAGTGCACATATTTAGGCGCAATATTTAACTTCTTCTGGCGGACGACATCTAGAGTGTTCTAATTGTATCTCTTTGATATGATGCCTACAACCAGGTTGATATCTAGACTAGGTTGACATCTAGAATTTGCCATAAATAGCTTTGCTACATTTATAGTATAAATGGTGGTCTGGACTAGAGATGTTTCGAATGTCATATTTTTCGAATTCGCGAATGCGAATGCGAATGCGAATTATCGGAATTCGAATGCGAATAACATTAAAAAACCTATGATCAACTTATCTCATCGTTTTTTTTACTTAAAAATTTTGTAAATTATTAGAACATTGAACGAGTGCTTAACCCATACAGTGCACTATGGTCTGGGGACTAGCATTTGCTGACTAAAAGTCGAGAAGTAACCAAATAGATTTGAAACTTATACTATGTTCACGTTGAAGTATTAACTCGCGTTTAACGTTTTGAGTTAATGAACAACTGTCAAGTGTTCTCGTTGGGGTGTTTAATAAACTCCGAGTTTAGTTTGACGTTTGTTTATTTACTTTCGCTTAATCGCATTCTGCTAACATTTCCATATTTTCTGCACGTTCCATTCTGCTATACAAAACACGGGTGGCACTGCTCGGGAGCACTTTAAAAACCTGTCCGGAAGATTATTACCATTCTATGATATTGTTGTTTTTTATTTATACAAGTTACAATGTCATATTAATGTAAAATTCGGCAATTTTCTAACAACCTTACCAAATTTCACGCAAACACATATTCTCCGCTTCTTATAAAAACAGCAAAACATATGATTGTGAAATGTCAAAATTCGACAGTGCGGAAAAATTTTTATACTAGTGCGGCCAAAGTTTGGCAACCATGCAGAGACACAAACCGAATTCGGGCAAAAAAAAAAAGATTGCATTCGCTTTAACTCCAAATAAAAGTGGTGTTTGAAGCGAGTTAAACGAAAATTTTTGGTATGGCAAACTCCGAGTTAATGAGTAGTGTTAACCGCTTAACTCCAAAATGGCCCCTAAACTCGAGTTAAAGGCTCAACGTGAACATAGTATTAGTGTGTGGTCGCTGATTTCGAATATAAGAATGTCAGATTTTCAAAATTCAAAATGGCGGATCAATATGGAGACCAACTTTTGCACTTCCTTCCCTTTTACCAAAAACTTATACATAACCGTGGTTTTCAAGATCGCTGATTTCGAGTCTGATGTAAGATTTTTGAAATTTAAAATTTAGTATCCAATATGGCGACCAAATTTTATAAATTTTTCCTTTTCAGCTTAAACTCATATAAATGGGGAGTTTTCGAGGGCGCTGATTTCTATTCTGATAGCAGATTTTTTAAATTCAAAATGACGGGTCCAATATGGCTACCAAATTTTATAATTTTTCTTGTTCACAAAATACATATATAAGGGGGGTTTTCAAATTCGATAATTTAAAATCTGAGGTCAGATTTTTGAAATTGAAAATGGCGGATCAAATAAATTCAAATGACGGATCCAATATGGCTACCAAATTTTATAATTTTTCTTGTTCACCAAAGACATATATAAGGGGGGTTTTCAAATTCGATGATTTAAAATCTGAGGTCAGATTTTTGAAAATGGAAATTGCGGATCCAATATGACGTTATCGGAAAAAAATTTCAGCTAAAAAAATTTGTTTAGGTTTTGCTATTTATTTTTTTCTAATCATAGCTGCTTCAAACAAAAACGTTTTCCTGTAGATATAAGCTTATATTTGTATTTATTTGAAAGGACACTAGCACAACAAGTATACTACTAATATTAGGCTAGATATAAAGTTGAAAAAATAACGTAACGTACACGTTTAAACAAAAAAATCCAATAATGCATTTTTCACCTACGTAATTGCATCATTATTGCTATTTCCTTTATGTAGTTGTTGTATTCTTCGGATGTGCTCCGTCTCATGATATTTCGCAGCAAAATGTTTAAAACAGCAGTTTTTTGAATCTTTGTTGACTGCTGATTTTCAAATTTTTTCATTTCATTTCATTTTTCATTTTTTTCTAATAAAAAGGCCATTATTAAAAATATGCAAACAAGTGCAACATGATTCTCAGCCCATAAGCTCTGAATTGAACATTTTTTTTGCCCACAAAGCTTGAAGACCGCCAAATGAAACCAATTTTGTATAGCTCTTCTTAAAGTGGAGTGTTATTTAGCAAATTAGAGTCCATTTTGAAAATTAGTACCTCTTTCAGTCGAAGACTTATACAATTTCGAACTACAAGAATACTGACTACGAAAGAAATAAATTTGTAAACTTTTAGTAGAAATGTCAACTTTAACAGCTGATATCTCAATGGAAAAACTCTTTAAGAAAATAATGAGTATGTAATTTTTTACTCTGGAGAATTAGTTTAGTGAAGGGACACAAAAAATCGATTTATCGATATTCTAAAAATTACTTTTGGCCAGCAAATAGTAGCTGCCAGACCGTCTGTAGACGGTCAAAACGGTTTAAGATACAAAAAATATGGAACTACATTTGTATGTAATACAAAAAAAGATGTTTTATTTTGTCTTACGAAGAAAATAAAAATAAATATAATTTAAAAACCAAATATAAAACTAGAGGAGGGATATTACTGTCTTTTTTAGTGTGAATAATCGTATTCAAGTTTTTATCAGGCGCCTAACACAAAATTTAGTATTTCATGCAATATATACATATATTGTTATTAATTTTTTGCAATGTTTACATAGCTTTTTCCCAAGTTATCCATATTTGTCGAAATTTCGGGAAGGGGAGGCAATTGAAAAGCAGAGGCACCTCTCGACATACAAAAATCACGCTCTACCAATCCCTCATAACGCCCGTCCTTTTATATAGCGCATAAACCGGGACACGTAGAGAAATAACTGTATGAGCCTGACGCTACGTTGAAAATAAACTCTGACTCGGCCTCCTTGGGTGAGAGTAAAAGCAATGGCGTGAACGAACACTATAGAAGCATCAAGAGAAGAAGGACCTGTCTGCACTTCCTATGATCAACTATAACAACATCGCTAAGAAAAAGACGCAGTTGACGAAGCTGTTTGCTATCGGCCAAAACAGAAAAACATTTGAAGTTCCTTATATGAAAGGAGACAAAAATACACCCCACTGATAAGGTGATCGGGCTGTGCTTACTCAATATCTCAAACCATCAAGTCGTTTGGGTTTTTGCATCCTCTGTTGTTAGGACCTAATTAGTGTTCATATGATTATATTACCCGTGGTTGGCCAGAGTTATTCAAGGCCTCTTCTCGAACGAAGTGCTTCGCATACTGGGCGATATATCGAGCTATTAAGCTTTATTTGTTACAGCGGTTCTTTTCATGGGCGGGCGACCCCCTTTTCTACAACTCGAGGGAAGCGTTATAGATACAAAGGCAAAGCTTCAACTTCAACACCCCTAAAACAGGACTACAGAGTTCTAAAAAAAATGCCAATTTTATCCACAACCTTCGCCTCGATTAAAGCTTCGGCACCAACGAGGTTTCATACGGTGGGAAAAGTTACAAAGGTACAAAGCAGATGCAATCCGCACCCACCACTGCAAAAACTTCTTAGTAGGGGATGCCTGAGGCCTGTGGATGCACACTGGGTCTAAGGCAAGGTCTTGGACTTCACTCCTCTATATAGAAACCAAAAAGAAACTTCCAAAAATATACAGCTATGAAACGCACTTTAATATGTCAATTTTGGCGTTAACCGTTTTGACCGTCTTCAGACGGTCATCAAAAACACTAAATACACATATAATTTTTGTTTAATTCACAATAAAGCACTGAATTATGAAAATAAATAATGTTTCTTACTTACTAAACAATTTTCAAGTCTTTAGAAAAATAATTACTGAAGAAATACCGGAACTA
This sequence comes from Rhagoletis zephyria, assembly GCF_001687245.7. Lineage (NCBI taxonomy): Eukaryota > Metazoa > Arthropoda > Insecta > Diptera > Tephritidae > Rhagoletis > Rhagoletis zephyria. The sequence continues at coordinate 69,174 of NW_016157560.1, forward strand.
CAAAATGTCTATTTATCACAGTAATTTATTTCACCTTTAACACTAACTCACAACTTTAACTGACCCGTGTACTCAAAATATAAAACACAAACAGCATATTAGTTTGAATTCACAAAGCACATAACCACTAAAACCCGTTGTTATGTTTTTTAATATTGCTATCTAATTTTAGTAACATTGTAACGGCGCTGATTATATATATATATACATATGTATTGTATGCATTAATTATTTTATGTTGTTTATTTTNTGTACTCAAAATATAAAACACAAACAGCATATTAGTTTGAATTCACAAAGCACATAACCACTAAAACCCGTTGTTATGTTTTTTAATATTGCTATCTAATTTTAGTAACATTGTAACGGCGCTGATTATATATATATATACATATGTATTGTTTGCATTAATTATTTTATGTTGTTTATTTTCTTTCTGTTAATTTTGTAATCTTTAACGTTTGTTTTATGTACTTTCATTTGATTACTGCCGCGACTGTCTTATGAAAACTTTGTTACAGTCCTAATAATGTTCGCCACCATTTTTTAACACTATGTACTAAGACCTAACTGTAAGAAGATCCGTCATTCGATCAGCGACTGCCTAATAAAGCGCACCTAGCTAAAAACATTTTGCTTTTTTAACCGACTTCCAAAAAAGGAGGAGGTTATCAGTTCGTCGGAATCTTTTTTTTTTTTTTTTTATGTATGTTACCGCATAACTTTGGACCACGTCAACCGATTTCGATAATTCTTTTTGCATCGGAAAGGTAGTGTCTCAGAGGTGGTCCCATACTAATCTGGTTAAGATCCGATCAGTGGATCATGAGGTATATATATATATATATTTTTTTTTATATGAGAGTTGAAGTCGGTTTTTTTTTGCTAAAAATTACTTGTATTTAATACGATCGAACATTCAATATTTTTTGGACGCCAGTAGACATTCTTGGCTCTGACGGACGAAAATATTGAATAGGGAAACCATTCTTCCCTACAATTGGCGCCCAACGCAAATTATTCTTAAAAAAAAATATATAAAATAAAAAAAAAACTTTCAAAAATTTGACGGACATGAAAACTACGGGCAGTTTAAGTGGACATTGCTATTTAGACGCTTGAAGACATTATTGGCTCTTGCGACTAATAGTAGGTACCACTGCCAACAGTGCAGCTCATATTCGTGGTTGTTGTAGCTAAGGTTTTGATCCTTTTTTGGTTTTTTATTTCTATATACATATATGCTACGTAAAAGTCCAAGACTAAACGAAAGCCCGAACATGGATGGTTCGAAGCAAAACAAAACTGGAAATACTGTTGCGGCTAGACAAGTCAAAATTCTACCGCGAATGCCCATGCTCCAGCAAACGCTAGCCAAAATGCTAATACCAACGCCCATGCCAATGTTACCCTCACAGAACATCAATTTCGTCAACTGCTAGGCAATTTGCATGTTAATCAAGATACCAGATCCACGTTTAGCAAGTGTAGCATTCGCTTTAATGGCGGCCAAAACACCAGTAAGATAGAAGACTTCATTGCTACGATTCTCGTTTACAAAGAAGCTGAAAATATCTCTGATGAAAGAGCCTTAATTAGTTTGCCATTACTTTTTGAGGGTTACGCGTCATCATGGTGGCAAGGAGTACAAAATGAATCCAGATCTTTCGACGAGGCTATTGATCTCTTGCGAAGAGCTTTCGCGCCCCCTAAACCAGATTGGCGTATATTTGCTGAGCTTAATCAAAAAAAGCAAGGGTTTACGGAATCGACAGATGAGTTCGTTTGCAAGAAAAGGCCACTATTTTCTCAACTCAGAGGAAGGCTTAGCGAAGCAACGATGTTGGATATCATTTACTCCCAACTGCTGCTCAAAATCCGAGAGAAAGTCCCTCGCGAAAATTTAAATACCTTCCAGGAGTTATTAGAAAGAGCTAGAGAAGCTGAAATGCTACTAGGGGAAAATAGTGATGAATCCTATAAACCGATTGAAAGTCAGGAAAAATCTAACACGCGCTGTAGCTTCTGTAGAAAGAAAAATCACTCAGCTGAAAATTGCTTTAAAAAAATTTAAATAGATAAAAGGAAGTCTGTAAAAGTAAAAGAGACTACCTTTACTTGCTAGGGATGTGGCGCTCCAGGATACTACCGGTCGAATTGTCCTACCTGCAATAAGAAAAACGTAATAAATAGTCCACAAAAACTAGATTTTAATGCTGTACAAACCACCCTCATCGGAAGAAATGTACCCACCGTGAACATAAACGTGAATGGTTTAAATGGTGAGGCGTATTTAGACACAGCTGCACGCACAAGCGTAGCTAGTAATCAACTGTTCAAAAAGCTTAAGGAGAAAGGTGTAGAATTTCAGAAAGTATTCGCTGAAATCAGATTGGCCGATGGCATACCTCGACAAGATGTAGTGTATTCAACAATCGTTGACATCATAATTGGAAAGCGTCTAAAACGCATACGATTTATCTGCATGTCAAACGCTAAGAACAACCGTACGCTATAAGGAATTGATTTCCTTGAACAGGCTGGTATCGTCATGGATCTCGCCCAGCGAACATAGCATTTCAAAGATAACCCTAATACAATTTTTGAGTTTAAGATGCAGACAGCAGAAACAGAAGCGAATGTGCGAAATCACAATGCAGAATGTAGCGCTCTGGATTCTTTTATGTCCTGGTTTGAAAAAACTAATAGCGATTGCACTGAAACCTCAAAAAGCGAATGTCCTAAAAACGATTATTCTCCAAAAGGCATTAACAAAATATTTGAAGACAGTTTGCCAACGGGTCACGAAATTTCTGAGGAAATCGACTTGTTTCCGCCCATGAAAAGGATCAAGAAGAGCAAGAAAGCTGAAGGGAAAGTAGGCTGCTCAATTGATTTACATTGCTTTGATATAAAGTTACGCGCTAATGAAGCAATGCATCTCCATGTTGAGCAAAAAGTTGTTTTGGAAAAGCTGCTAGCTGAACAAGAAACTATTTTCAAGGAATCTGCTAAGCCAATAGCGCATGTCGAGCATCAGATTAAAACCGAAGAACACGCACCGATCTCGTCTCAACCTTATCGCATTTCACCAGCTATGACAGAGAAACTTAAGACTGAATTAGATGACATGTTGAAAAAGGGAATAATTGAGGAAAGTGAATCACCCTGGTCATCTCCGGTCGTCCTAATCCCGAAAAAAGATGGAGGCATTCGTTTTTACGTGGATTATCGTCGCTTAAACGCAATTACCATAACGGATACGTACCCTCTACCCAGAATGGATGATCTGCTACACGCTGCTAAAGCCACGCCATTTATGTCGACCATTGATTTAAAAGCCGGATATTGGCAAATAAAAATGGCTGAAAAGGACAAAATCAAAACTGCATTTACTACGCCATTCGGAATATTTCTCTTCAATCGCATGCCGTTCGGGTTAAAAAATGCACCGGCGACTTTCCAACGCCTGATAGATAAATTTAGATCTGGCCTCCCACAAATTCTAATTTTGGCTTATTTTGGATGACATAATAATATGTTCAAAAGATTTTACGTCACATATTTTCGACCTACAATGTGCATTCAAAAGATTAAACGACTTTGGTTTTCAACTAAAGAGAGAAAAATGTTCTTTTTGCTGCTCAGAGGTAAAATACTTAGGGCGCATTTTGACAGTGAATGGGATAAAGGTTGATGAGAAGAAAACTGATGCTATTTTAAAACGTCCTAGCCCCAAAAATTTAAAACAAGTCATGTCATTTTTACAAACTTGTTCGTCAAAGTTGACGAAGAAAAACGTCCCGTGGATATGGACAGATGAACAGCAGCAAGCATTTGATGCCCTTAAAATGCATTTATCGTCTCCACCAAGTTTTGCAACAGGTCAACGAAACAAAACCATTCATTTTAAAAACCGATGCAAGTAATTATGCTCTCGGAGCTATGTTAATGCAGGGGGAGAGGGAAGAAGAGCATCCGATAGAATATGCCAGCCGCCTTCTACTTCCAGCGGAGAGGAACTATTCAACTACAGAGCGTGAGGCACCCGCCGTGGTTTGGGCCTCGCAAAAGTTTCGTGGTTACATCGAAGGCGCAGAAGTAACAGTGCTTACTGACCACCAACCGTTGAAGTGGCTATTTAGCTTGAAGACACCGACTGGGCGCCTCGCGAGATGGGCCTTGCAACTGCAGGTGTTTAATCTGAAATTTGGTTACACCGCAGGCAAGCAAAACGTAGTTGCTGATATGCTGTCTCGCCCTCCTAGTTCACCGGACAGCCACGTACGGTTAACTTGCGAATGTTACGCCGCTGAGATAGATTTTCCCAGAAAAGGAGCTGAAGAGTTTCGTAATGCGCAGCTACAAGATGCAGATATTAAAAATATTATCGACTCATTCGAAAGTGATGATGAAAATGTCACTAGACATGCGAATCGCGGTTATATGATGATTAATGGCGTACTATATCGTTTCTGCTCGGAGGAAGATTCCGAAAATGGACAATTGGTGGTACCAAAAAACATGAGAGCTACAATTTTGGAAAAATTTCATGATGATCCTACTGCCGGTCATTATGGTATTGATCGAACGACTAGTCGAATCACTCCGCACTATTTTTGGCCAGGAATGCGGGGCGAAATAGCTGACTACGTCAAATCATGTATTGAGTGCAAGAAGTATAAGCCAACAAATTTGAAACCGGCTGGTCTGCTACAAACTGTTTGCAGCAATAAAAGATTCGAGACTATCGCTCTAGATTTGTTTGGACCCTTGCCTCTTACCAGTAGTGGTCATCGATGGATACTCGTCGTGGATATTTGCAGCAGATGGATAGAATTGTTTGCCTTGAGGGATGCTACTGCAGAAAATTCTGCAAAAATTATTCTTAATGAAATTATATTAAGATATGGCGTACCAAGGCGTATACATGCAGATAATGGAAGTCAGTTTGTTTCCGCAATAGTGCAAAAACTAACATTCTGTCTGGGTATCAATCAAACGTTCACTCCTGTGTATCACCCAGAAGCAAACCCAGTTGAGAGGAAGAATAGAGACTTAAAAACACAACTATCCATATATGTTGGCAGAAATCATAGAGCGTGGGATACATGCCTACCGACAATAAAATTTGCTATGAACACAGCAAGGTGTGGCAGCACAGGGCAAACAGCAGCATACCTTACGTTCGGCCGAGAGCTGAGAAGTCCACTCGAAGCGCATCATGACCTAAAATCCATAGTGGAAGCAGAAAATTTTGTACCACAAATAACGCCTCATTTCATAAAGCTGGCTGACACTTTAAAACTGGCTATAGAAACACAAGAAAAACAACAGGACAAAAATAAAACCTATGTTGATAGCAAAAGAAGATCTCAACCCAATTTCAGCATCGGAGATAAAGTTTTGGTATCTACGCATATGCTAAGCAAAGCCAGTGAAGGGCTAACATCGAAATTCGCAACTCGTCGTGACGGTCCTTATCGCATAATAGCAAGGAAAGGGGCATCATGTTATGTCATCGCTTCACTTGAAAGCCCCGATATACCAATAGCAACACTCCACGCAGCGGATTTGTCACCGTACGAAGGCCGCAACGTCGAACCAAGGTACCCTCATAGAAAAAGAGGCCCTCATAGAAGAGAGTTGCAGATCCATCGCCGAGCAACACGGCGCAACAACAAATACAAAGCAGCAACAATAAAAATCAGCAACACAGTGACAACAACGTTACCTTTCGTAGAAGCTTACGTCAGAGAAAAACGTTCTGAGTGCTGACTGCATCATCGGGGCGATTTCTGCGTCAGACGGGGAGACTGTAACGGCGCTGATTATATATATATACATATGTATTGTTTGCATTAATTATTTTATGTTGTTTATTTCCTTTCTGTTAATTTTGTAATCTTTAACGTTTGTTTTATGTACTTTCATTTGATTACTGCCGCGACTGTCTTATGAAAACTCTGTTACAGTTCTAATAATGTTCGCCACCATTGTTTAACACTATGTACTAAGACCTAACTGTAACTTGTTTTGTCTTTTTACAACGCTTTTATCAACTTGCAATGTTGTGTTCCAGAAACTTTCAATGTTGTTCCAGAAGCTTTCAATGTTGTGTGTCCGACACCATAAAGCAAAGCTTTGAAAAGCTCCTATAAAAAAGCATAGTGAATAGGGCGAGGTAGATGACATCTAGATGTCGCCCTATGTACTACGTTTGCTACACCGGAAATAG
>NW_016157560.1:76571-98743 GCF_001687245.7 Rhagoletis zephyria
TTTTCATTTTCAATTTCATAGATTGTTTATAATGACTTTTGCTAAAATTTCAAAATCAAAAGTTATCAAAACAAATTCTATGGGACTGAGAAGTATTATTTTCTACTTTTTAGTCCATTTATAAAAGCGTTGTATATTAAAAAGTTTTTTTTATATTATTTATTCCTATTTACTTGATTTCGTCGCCTATTTAAGCGTAGCATTGTAAGAGGATCAGTCATTCGATCAGCGACTGCCTAATAAAGCGCACCTAGCTAAAAACATTTTGCTTTTTATTTAATACGATCGAACATTCAATATTTTTTGGACGCCAGTAGACATTCTTGGCTCTGACGGACGAAAATATTGAATAGGGAAACCATTCTTCCCTACAACATTTAATAGGAAAAAAGCATTGACCGTCTACAGACGGTCATAACGGTTAGAGGGTTATTTGACCCCAAAACGCTTCAATATTAACAAATTTTAAAAGCTGCCACTGTCTAGATACATATATATTTTCCCACGTATGAAAACTTATACTACGCGGAAAATTTAAGTATCTCTCGAAATGAGCGAAAAAATAAAGTATCTTCCGAAAATTTGCACAAACACGTATCACGTTTGAAATATATGCATCAAAACGGCAACACTGGTGTTGATGTTGGACCAAAATGTTGCAATAAAAAAGTCATAATTTTGTGCGGGGCGAAGTTCGCCTGTGGTCTGTGAAGTATAAAATTTAAATATTTTCGCTATCTAGTATTTTTACAATTAAAACCAAAAATTTAATTAGTTTTTATTTGTAAAATATATTTAATATAAAAATGAAAACTGGCGTCCTTGATTTGACGAGGCATGCACTTCCAGGCTTAAAGCCTTTTTTCTTCATAACGACGAGATAAAACTATCCATAAAAATTTCATTTTGCAATTAAAGCAAGTAAAGAAGTTTTTCCTCAACCGAATAAGATTAAAAATAAAGAGGCGGAAAATATCCAAAATTTGCGTTTTTTTCCGCCCTGGCACTTACTCCATGCATGTGTAAAGGCATGCACTTTTATGCACATATGCTAGCATGCATATATTGTTTTAAAAAAATAAGAATATTTTGACCCTTTTACAGTGTTTGGCCGATCTGCTCCCCCAATTTGTTGTGTTCGTCTTGATGTTGTTACACAAATGGAAGGACCTACAGTTTTATGGATTTTATGAGAAAATTTTTCAAGCCAGAAATACACTTGGAGGTACGCCATTGCCTACCGAGGGACGACCGCTGTTAGAAACAACTTTTTCAAGTTTGGACTTAGCGGATAAGGGATCGAACCCAGATCCTACGGAATGGTAGTACGCACCTCAAACCACTCAGCCACAGCGGTCGCATATATTGTTTACTGTGCTCTTATCCGTTTTGTTTACATGCTCGTATTTGGAATGGCAGTAGCTGTTCGCTTGTTTCCTCAAAAGCATTGTTTGACTTGCATGTTCTTCTGTAGTTTATGATGGTCACTGTTTGTGCGCCTGTGATCGACCATATCACTTTAGAGTGGTCGTGAATTAATGATCATCTGTTTTTTTTGTTGATGTTGAGCTCTACACAAGCCCCCAACTTATCTAAATGTCTCAGCGCCTTTAGCTAGACACCATTTATATATAGAGACAAACAAAAACAACAGACATAACAACAACCACAACAATACTACTATAGCGAAGACAAATGAGCAATAAATAAAGAACAACGTATATTTGCTTCCAGATAGCAGCCGCAAAGAAGGCAAATAGGCGGCAGTCTATCAGTTAGTTAACCAACCAGCCAACGATCGTAAGCAGTAATGTACTTGTGGTGTGCGGTAGGCAGTTTTATTAATTAACGAGTTAATGTAACGGTATATCGGGTCTTGAATCAGTGCCGGGCTCTAAATCGAAATAATATTACTTATAAATATTACGTTACGTTGTCTCTCTGAGTTACACTTGCGAAATTATATCTATATGCATATGGATACATACATATGTACATGCGCACATTTCTATACTAAACATATGTATGTATGTATATATGTACAATGTACATTGTAAATACAGTCAATCAATAAAATTTAGGTACAGCGATTATTTTACAATACGGACAACTGTTTTTTAATTATTTTATTTTTCGCAAATTTTTTATAGAAATATGGTTAATTCTACAACAGAGCTTCAAACCTTGTATAAAATTAAAGAAACTTCTGCAAATTTTCATTAAAATATCGCACTTCTTAATTACACTCTTACGAAACAAGTTGAGTAAGGAGTTTTTCAGCCCACTGAGCAATGATTTTTGACAAATTATTTTGTTGAAATCATTTGCCAAAAATCATTGGTTAGTCCTAGCTACCTCCGACTTGCACATTATAATACTAAAACTGAATGGGCTAAAAAACTGCATACTTGGTTTTTTTTCTAAAGAGTGTAATTAAAAGGTGTAATATTTTGATTAGTGTTGGGGGTATTGAGTACTTTTGAGAATCGAGTACTTTCTATGTCGTTCTATTTGATCGCTTCTGGTAACCGTTCATCTTCATCAGCCAAAGGTAGACAGTTTTGTCATTCGTTTATAGGGATAAATCGATACCATCAAGGTATTACTCAAATCTGTACTTGTACTTGTATCAAATAAGGTATCGAGTACTTGTACATAGACTACGATTTTGCATATTTTTCGAAGTAATTGTATTGTTTTTTTTCACAAAAAACATGCTTTTTATAAGGTTATTTATCTTTTAATAACTTTTCAGACAAAAGTTTAAGACAGCAAATATTTTTCTATAGTATTTGATTTCAAAAAACAATAGAATACATTTTTACAAGACTAATAGATAAAGTTTTTTCATATAAAATGAGTTTAACAAAATAACTCCTGTTTTGTTATATTTCCCCAAAAACATCAACTTTTCCAAGTGTTTTTCTGAAAGGCGGTTTCGAGATTTTGATATAGCTGTATCGGTATTTGAGGAAAGCCTCTCGCGCGGGACAGATGACCCAACAACCGTTATGTAAGACGCAGTGTTGCCGTTGAGAATTTCCAGAAAGTTGAAAAAAGAAGTTCATTGACGAAAAAAAGGGTCACCATATTATTTTTGCTTTTCTTTACTAGTAAAAGAATAAATCTGTTGAATTTAAAAATAAAATAGTGGGGCACGCTTTTCACAAAACAAGGTTGCGAACATACATATAAATCGAGAAAAGTTACATTTCCATTAAAAGTTTTAAGTGATGCATTTTTTCGTACTTACAAGAGGAAATATTTTTTAATAGCATGGTTCTGTTAACATTTCCTAAAAAATCTCTGGGAAGGGGCAAAAGTCGCACATAATTTTGGAAAAGGGTCAAAAAGTCAAAATTTTTAAAAAGTCGGGTCAAAGGGTATTGTCGCTTAAAAATGGTCAAATCGCGCCTTTAGTCGCACAACGGCAACACTGTATGGACGGGCTTGCTTATATATGTAGCTGCGGAAATGTATTGCGCATATCTTCGAATTCCTTTAATGGGTTGCTTTTCAAAGAAGTTGCTGAAGCATAATAAGTTTTGCACTTCCGATACCTACTTGGATCGCAGTAAAAAGTGTCGAGTACAAAAATCTAAGTGTCAAGGGTACTAATAGGCATAGACCGTTTTGCAGTACCACCGACGATATGTTGGTAACATTTCAATGCTTAGTGTAGAAATCTCACTAGCTGGCAGGAATTTATTCAAATTCATAGATTAATTCCAAATAACGTCGATTGAATGCTACTTTGGAGTACTCAGTATCGATACTTTTAAAAATCGGGTACTGTTGATCCTTTTGAGAATCGAGTTCTGAGTACTTTTGGTATCGATACTGCCCAACACTAATTTTGATGAAAATTTGCAGAATTTTCTTTAATTTTGCACAAAATTTGGAGCTCGGATTTTTGGGGTGTTGGTCGTAGAATCATCCATATTTTCATAAAAAATTTGCGAAAAATAAAATAATAAAAAAACAGTTGCCCGTATTGCAAAAAAAATCGCTGTACCTAAACTTTATTATAGACTGTACATTAAAGTGGTCCAAAAATGTATGTGGAAAAATAAGGTCGGATTTTTAATGCCGCCACCTCCTAAGATTGTTCTATTCCGAAAAAATATACCCTTATTTTTTTAGTTTGAAATAAAAAAAATTTAGGGAGTGCTCAAAGCGCTCAGAGTTTTAAATGTATTTTATATGGGTAAAATACCACTTTTCGTAAAAATAGTGCAGAATTCTTGAAAATCGATATTTTTCGATCGGAAAACTTTGCTTATCTTCAGAGGATTCCCAGTAATAATACTCAATTGTTTCTTTAACCATTTTTTTATGGTTACTACATTTGCTATGGGGAGACCAATAAAAAATCTGTAATATTAAAAAATTGTTAAATAAACAATTGGATATTAATATTGGAAGTTTCCTAAAGAAGGACCACAGTTTTACGATCGAATTATATTAATTTTCAAGAATTTTATACCATTTCTACAAAAAGTTGTTTTTCCCCCATATAAAAAACATGGAAAACTTTGAGCGCTGTGAGCACTCTAAATATTTTTTGATTTTAAAATAAAAAATAGGGGTATATTTTTTCAGTTCAGAACAGTCCTAGGGGTGGGGGCATTAAAATTCCGGCTATATTCGTTTTGGACCCCTCTACTGTACATACATATATATTTGCACTAAATGCATCTGCCGGTCGTAATAGAATCAAGACGAAACAAGCGAATCAACTAGAATTATTGTAACTTAACAGTTAGACAGTTAAGCTGCAGAAGTGTCACACTAATCAAATAGTCACAAGTTTTTGCACATTAGTTGTAGTCACATTCATACATACATACAGTGGGCGATTAATACACACATAGATATGTATTAACTAATAATATATTTTTGTTTTAATTTGTGGACATTTTTTTTCTGAGCCCCTTATCAATAAGCAACAATGATACCCACAACTATTCACTTTGTCGCGTAACTGAAAAATGCGTCGAATTTTTTGAAATGAATTAACACAATCGTTCCGGTGGAGCTCAATGTTATAAATATGTGCTTAGTTGGGTGATCGAAAAACTAAACCAATAATAAATTCGTGGCAACAAATTTGTTATAGGTTTAGTTTTCCGATCATCCAACTAAACAATATAAGTGATGCATTTTAAAGGTAATTTGAGCTTATGACAATAAAGAAAGAAAAGAAGAAAAGCAACAGTTTATCGATTCGAGAACTTAATGCGCTGATGAGAAAACGAAAACTCGTATATCGAGACGATAAAGTGGCCGGTAAAGTAAAGGTTGGATGAGAAAACGGCCCTTAGTGGTTAGTTTTGCATGCACCCCATGTTTTTCAATTTCAGTCTCATAAGTTATTTATAATGACTTTTGCTAAAATTTTAAAATCAAAAGTTATCAAAACAAATTCCATGGGACTGCGAAATATTATTTTCTACTTTTCAATCCATTTATAGAAGCGCGGTATATTAAAAAGTTTTTTATTTAATTTACTTGAAATTTTGGACACTTTTTAGTTATAGACTGACAATAATTCCGATATATCAAGGGACCGTGGCATCCCCCATACAAATCGAATGTTTCATACCGCATATCTCTGGAAGTATTTGTGGTAGAGTCTTGGAACTTGGTATGTTTTGAAATCAATCCCATACTCATAGAGATATATGGGGGCTATTGGAAAACGTTTACCTATCTGTAAATACATATATAACTCTTGGGTACGTGTGTTCGTGTTTTGCAAAAGAACCACAAGGTGACGCTAAAATATTGCTAAAAATCATCAAGTGAAGTCATTCGGAGACACCAGGGATCAAAGTAGAATTACCACCGGTAAATCTACCACCATAACCATTGCCTTCTTTACTTTACGGCGACTAGACAGAATAAAGACAATTCTTGACGAATGCTACAAATACAATTTTAAGGCATTTATGGTATTTCTTCTGAAATAAGTCTATGTATATCGGATTTCTGTGGACCTATGCTACTCCCGCATTTTGAAACTGCCACTATTTTTACAATACAGATTCAATTGCGAATAGATCGGTCCCTGGTTCACCTATAAAAAAGTATCCTATAAGTTAATCAAGGCAAAAAACTTACTACGTACCGAATTGCAAGCAAACCGAACGATAAATACGATTTTTTCGAATAGACCGGTACCTGGTCCACCTATCGGAAAAAGTAATTTTTTATGGTACCTTGACATGGTGGTTGCTGAAAGCTATTTATATACAAAATTTCATGAAAATCGGATTAGGATCCTTTTTTCCGGGAAGTGGACCAGGGACCGATCTATTCGAAAAAAATAATATTTGTTGTCCGATTTGCTTAAATTTGATACGTAGGTAAATTTTTGCCTAGATAAGCTAATATGATTCTTTTTACCGTGAAGTTGACCAGAGACCGATCTATTCGTCCGATTTGCTTGAAATTTAGTACGTAGGTAGCCTTATCCTAGATTAACATGTAGGGTACATTTCTTCTTCTAATATGTTCCGTTTTGCTTGAAATTTGGCGCGTAGGCAGCTTACTGCCTGGATTAACATATAGGATACTTTTTTATTTTAGATGGACCAGAGACCAATCTATTCCCATTTGATCGAAATTCGTACACGTATTATATGGCATTTTCAGTTTAAATGAAACCTTTTTCAAATTAAATGAAACCTTTTTCAGATTCAATGAAACTTTATTCAAATTAAAAGAAATTTCCTTTTAAGAATGTTTCATTTAATTTGAATAAAGTTTCATTGAATCTGAAAAAGGTTTCATTTAATTAGAAAAAGGTTTCGCTTTATCTGAAAAAGGTTTCATATAATTTGAAAATGGTTTCGCTTAAGCAGAAAAAGGTTTCATTTAATTTGGAAAAGATTTCACTTAATTTGAAAATGGTTTCATTTAAACTGAAAATGCTATAGATATGCGTAGAATAGAATTTAATGATTTTTTTTGCAGTTCGAAATATCTTAAAGCGCCGCAAAGCAAGCGGGTATTGGGTACCAATTATATTAAGAAGAGTGCCATCTTTTTATAAGAGGTGAAATAAATAAAAAGGCTTTTTTGGTTATAGGCACCGCATATTTCTGGAAGCATTTGTAGTAGAGTCCTGGAACTTGGTATGAAGGTTTTAAATCAATCCCATACTCTTGGAGAAAAGTGGGGGTTATTGGAAAAGAGGGCGTTGCGCCTTCCAAACATACTGAAACTTTTACCTATCTGTAAATACATATATAATTCTTCGGTACGTGTTTTAATGAAATTTTTGTCCTAAAGTCCCTCTATAGTTTAGGTTCACAAAACCGCCAAGTGGCGCTGGAGTCGAGTTACTATTAAAAATCGTATTTAAGATCTGATCTGGCTAATATTCAAAATATGTATTGGTATCGTGAAGGGAAATATTTCTACGAAAAAAATGCTCGTCAGGTGGCTCTGGAGTCGAGTTATTATTAAAAATCGTATTTATGGCCCGATTTGCCTCATAATCGAAAGGTATATTGGTAACGGTAGGGGCAATACTATTGAAAAAAAGAGCCGCAAGCTGGCGCTGGAGTCCAGTTATTGCTAAAAATCGTCAAGTGAAGTCATTCGGAGACACCAGTGATCAAAATCAAATTACCACCGTTAAATCGACCACCGTAACCATTGCGGTCCTTGCTTTACGGCGTCTAAAAAAATAAAGACAATTCTTGATGAATGCCTGCAAATTCAATTGTAAGACATTTATGGTATTTCGTCTGAAATAAGTCTATGTATATTGGTTTTCTGTGGACCAATGATGTTCTCCCATTTTGAAATTGCCACCACATTTTCTATACAGATTCAAGGACGATTCACCATCGAGCCGGATCATTGCGGCCGCAAGAACTTTTTCACGGACATAACGCTTACGTTAGTTTATTTCAGACGTCAATGGAGGATATCTTTTCTGACGACCAAAAAACCAAACGTGAACGTAAATTGTGGTGAAAACGTTGTACCATATGTTTGAATAAAGAAATAAATTTTGGGCGGGACGAAGTTCGCCGGGTCTGCTAGTATGTATATTAGGGTGGGTCCTAAAAAAATCAAGTTCATCAATATTTATAGGAAATTGAACGGTCTATAAAAATGGTCTCATTTACTCTTTTCATTAATCTAACCATTTAAAAGATATTCAAGGTCAAAGATTGAAGTATTTTAAGGAAAATAACTTTTTGTTTTGAATTTTGTAACTTACTAAACAATAATTATTGTCAAATGAGTTTCAATTATTTCTATAGGAAATTAAACGCTCTACAAAAAAGGCCTAACGGAGTTAATCGATTACTCTAACCATTTAGAAGTTATTCGCAGTAGAATCCCAATGCCTGATTTTAATAGTTTTTCAGTAAATATTTTCAATTTATCTATTTAATTTATGAATTTTGACAATATTCATGAGAATTTGAGTTTATCAAATTTTTTTCAATTCGATTTTCAATTAAGTCAATTTTTATAGCTTAAACTAAAAGAAAAAATGTATTTATGGCGAAATATAATTTTTTTTCTGCTGATATATTTGATGAAATTTCTTAAATAAAAACCTTTTTCAGAAATAGATCATAAATTATATCAAAATTCATAAATGAAATGGATAAATTGGAAATATTTATTAAAGCACTATTAAAATCAGTAGGCATTGGAGTTCTACTACGAATGTATTCTAAATGGTTAGAGTAATCGTTTATCTACATGAGACCTTTTTTGTAGAGCCTGTAATTCCCTATAGAAATAATTGAAACTCATTTGACAACAATTAGGGCTTGTTCGAGTTGTAATCACAACCGCAGTGTTGCGCGAATTATTAAAGTATCACGTTCTGTGTGAATTTCTAGCAATGTATTATCAGTTGGGCAGTTGCAACAATGTTGCTATTTTTCATCAGTACGGCTGTAATGCCGCTTTTATTACGTGCCTCGAACAGGCCCTTATTTCAAAACAAAAAGTTATTTTCCTTAAAATACTTCAATCTTTCACCTTGAATATCTTTTAAATGATTATAGTCCGGTCAATTTAGGCATTCGAAGTTACAAAAATTTACACCCAGCTATCTTGGAAACGGTGGCTCTTAGGAAAGAAACATGGACATTTTTTATAGATAATTATTCGATATAAAATTTTTGTCTAAACTAATTTTATGATATACTTACCGTTTTGCTGAAAATCGCGAAAAACCCGTTTTTGTGGCCTTTAACCCCGAATAACTTTTCTCCAGGTATAGGATCGATTAGGACTTTCTAGATTTCATTCATGGGTGAGAATTTTTGTAACTTCACTCCTATTTTTGGTCTAATTTGACCGAACTATTAAATTAATGAAAATAGTATAAGAGACAATTTTTGTAGAGCGTTCAATTTCCTATAAATATTGACGATGCAATTGGTTTAAAGATCTATTGGTGATAAGATATGATCATTTTTATATGAAAATAAATTGAAAAAGGAAAACTATGATGAGCATAATCTTCCCGTTAATATTAAGAGCTCAGATTTGGTAAGTACTTTCTAGAGGTACCTAGGAACTAGTTTTCGTGTGTCGGATCAAAAAAAAATACTTGATTTTTTTACCCACCCTAATGTATATACATATATTGGAGTGGTTAAAAAAATTGTTTTTTTTTTTTGGAAATTCACAAACGCTACCTCAAATTACTGTTATTTGTGATAAAAAATAGAAATGTATATTTTTATTTTGAAAAAAAAAGTTTTTTTAGAGATCGCGCTGGTCGTTTTTTTTATAAAAACACTGATGTTCTAAATGTTTTTATTTTTGTGTGAGGTTAAAATACAGCTAGCAATGTGGTTTTGACATGTAATTACTCTGGTATTATTTGGGAACATTCCCTTAATTACATACCTGTTTTGGACAGTTAGAATGGGCCTAGTGCCCGAAAATGTTCTTTCGAAAATAGACTACTAAAATTAAAAAGTTGATACTGAACGATTTACGCATTGTCATCGGTAGGAACTTGTTACCAAGGGGTTTCTGGGGTTGCTAATTAGGAATCTGATGTCAGTTTTTCAAAGTTCAACATGGCGGATCCAAAATCGCGATTGATTTTTTAAAAAATGATAGGTTTCGTTCGAAACTCAGCACTCGGGAGTTTTTGGGGTCGGTTTTTATGAATCTGAAGTAAATTTTTTTTAATCCAAAATAGCGGATCCAATATGGCTATAATTTTTTTTAAATAAATTAAAACGTTGATACCGAACGTTTCAAGCATTATCATGGGTTGAAACTCGTTACCAGTGGGTATCTGGGGTTGCTAATTACGAATCTGATGTCATATTTTAAAAATCTAAAATGGCGAATCCGAGTTTCAAACTAATCCAACAATTTTCTTAAGTTGATAGCCATATTGAATCTGCCATTTTAAATTTTAAAAATCTGGCATCATATTCGTAATCAGCAGGGAACGGATTTTTAGGACCTAAAAACCTATAAAAAAGGNCGTTTGAAATGTTCATATTATCAGGAATAAGGGCGTTTTCCTCGCCCTTTACAATTTTATCCACACCCCTTATTGTCTTCAAGCCTACGTTAGTTGAGAAACCGGCTTTGAATTTTTCCGTCCCTGCGCTTCTATAAGCCGCATGGGCATGTGTTTTATCTTAAAAAAAATTGTAAATGCTAAATATAATCACTTTTTTAAATGTAGAAAAGGCAAAAAAAGGAAAATACCTTAAAAAAGGCAAAAAAGGAAATTATCTTAAACAAGTAAGAAAGTCTAAGTTCGGGCGGAGCCGAACATTAAATACCCGGCGCAATTATTAAATATATGTTTTCCACCTTTCCGAAAGCTACCGCTACACGATAAGCCGGGGTGTATCAATTTTGAGTAAATTAGCGTCCTTCAATTTCGAAATAATGAAGTTTCAAGCATTTCTGAAATTTACCGTTATATGAGAAGCGGCCGTTATTTTATTCCGATTTCAATAATTTTCAAGGTTTTGCTTTTATTTGCCAAGCACAATAACCACACCGAGCTTGGTACAAATTGGTAGAACGGTTACCGAGATACATATATGTGATCATAAGTGGGCAGTGCCACGCCCATTTTTCAAAATTTTGTCTTAAGCGTANGGCGTGGTTATTGTCCGATTTTAAAAATTTTCGGCCGTTTGGTATGCTGTGCGAAGGCCAAAAACTGTGCAAAGTTTGGAAGAAATTGGTGCAGCGGTTCCTTAGATATACACATGTAACCATAAGTTGGCGTGGCTTCGCCCATTTTCCAAAAATGTATAATATTCATATTTTTCGTCTAAAAATTATGGTAAATATCAATTTTGAGTGAATTATCTTCAATAGTTACTAAAATATCGCAGTTTTCGTATTTCTGGAAATTACCGTTATATGGGAAGTGGGCGTGGTTACAGTCCGATTTCGCCCATTTCCAATACCAACCTACCTTGGATTAAGGGAAACCTATTGAGTTTTTTATGAATAAAAATAGTTTTTTTTAAGTGGTTTTTTTACAAAATCGCCTCAGATGACAAAACAGTTTAAGCTTAGAAAGTTTGCATGATAACACTAAAAAGAAATGTTTAATGGAATCATAATAGATAATGAGAGTTTTGATGCTGTTTTGAACTTTTTTCAAAGATTGGTTTAAGAAAAAATTGAATAACTCTGCCAAAACTTTACAAATTTAGACTTATGAGAAATCATTGGAAAGGTAATTTCTCACCCTTTTTATTTCGTTTTAGCACCATACTTTTGAGATTTGGATTGAAATAAACAAAATCAATGGATACGTATTAGGGCGGGCCATTTTTTTTACTATGCAAGGAGGAATCTACGTGTAATCCAAAGGGCATCCTGAAAGTGTGCATATGGAAACTGTGCATACGAAATAATGAATATGAAAAAAACCGAAATAATGCATACGAAAAAAAACCGAAACAATGCATATATGTATGCACAGTTTCGGTTGAAAACCGAAATAATGCATATGAAAAAACCCGAAATAACGCATATGAAAAAAGCCGAAATAATGCATATATGAACAGCATCGGCTGAAATCCGCAACAGTGCATATTAGAAAAACCGAAATTATGCATATGCACATTTTCGTTTGAAACCCGAAATAATTCATATGAGAAAAGCGAAGTAATGCACACATGCACAGTTTCGACTCAAAACCGAAGTAATGCATATACGAAAAACCAAGTAAAGCATACATGCACAGTTTCGCGTCAAAACCGAAATAATGCATATGACAAAATCGAAGTAATGCATACATGCACAGTTTCGACTCAAACCCGAAATAATGTATATGACAAACACCGAAATAGTGCATACATGAAACAGTGTTGCCTCTTTGTGAGTAATTATTCAAAACGTGAGGAATTTCGGGTGTGCTTGAGTATTTTTTGAGGATTTTTATTTTGAGGAATTTTTGAGGAATTTTCTCTCGATATGTGACCTGGTCTACGGAAAGGGGGCTTAGGTGTCAAAAAATCAATTTTCACTTTTTGGTTGATTCGGATGGAAGATAAGATGCTTTTTCACGTGTTNAACTTTGATAATATTCTCGTTGATTTCGGGCTCGGTGGAGATGATCAAGAAATTGATTAAGCTTCTGTGCGCGTTCAATGTCAGTAACACCTTTGGCTTGCGCAATCGATATTGTGTTTCCTATTAAAAGAAAAATACTGAATTTAATCTCAACGTTTGATACAACTGTAAAATGAGAAAATAATGAGATACTTACCACGGCAGACATCGCAGAGATCATCCGCTGGTTTCATAACTGTAACATGGGGTATGTATTTGGACCATATCCGTCGAAAACTGCAATTACTCATCTTCAATTCGTCATCACTGAGTGAAGAAATGTATTTTCGATAAATTGAGGACTTCGTCTCGCTGGATGGCAGTTTCATTATCCGAAAATCCTTAAATTTTGGGAGTCGTCCGGGCAGTGGAAGAGCCATTAAATCGGCTATAGACTCGATGAATTTAACAGCTTTTTCGATGTCAGCCGGTTTAAATGACTTTGGATGTGTACTCGGTTTATTTGCCAGTCCGTGTTGGCGCACTGTTACACCCTGTGCGTGAAAATGACGTACTAAATTTTCGTAACGCTTCGTCGTACAGGCATGTACAAAAAGGAAAAACGAACGACAAACAGGTACTCTGTAGAAGGTAAATTGAATTCTATGCCTCATAACTTCTGTATCCTGTCTCTGTCCATATTTCTTCCGCCCAGCAAGCTTTGCGTATACACTTTCTAGCTTTTCGTTACTCATAATTCCAGCTTCGATGTGACTTAGTATCACTAAATCAAGTTCATTTTTCGACATCTCTAAACAATTGTTCCGCGTGCTCTCGATCATTTCCCGTGGTATCAGTGTATGGCATTCATTATTACAACAATCTTTTGACAGAAATTTTGTTACCAGCTCCTCCTCCTTTACATCAACAACATACAGGTCCATCTTAACAAAAGTTTGTTCGGTATCATCTTCTGCCTGAGATACACATACTTCGTCTTCATCATCATCGCTCTCTTCATAGTTTTCATCATCGTTTTCATCATCCTTTTCATGGAAATATTGTCCGTATACGGCACTGAACTCCTCATCAACACTCATGTTTCATTTCATGCGAAATGCGAAGACGATAATCAACAGAAACAGTAAACGTCACTTCTTCAGTGTTACTTTTTTAAATGTTCCACACTAGCAACTTACACGATGAACTATAATAATATTCCGACCAACAACAACACTTACTGGACCAACAACAACACTTACTGGACGTCCGGCGCGGAGAACAATTAACGAGATAATGAGAAACTGACGAAACGAGTTGCTTACTTTTAACAGCTTTTTCACAGAAAACTAGTTTTCGCACGTAAGCTCCCTTTTCGTAGACCAGGTCACATATAAGTATTCGCTGATAACAAATGCGGCCATGTTTTACACAAGAGAAATGTTAAATCGCTCTGCAAATTTTTGAACAAAAAGCTTTCCGAAGTTTTATAAAGAGCGAAATACACCTCCCAAGTGGCTTGTCAAACATTCTTCAAACCTACTTTTCCCATTTCGTCATACACCATGCAAACATGACTTGTTCAAGCGAACAATTTTAGTTTTCTTCCGGTTCACAATGTAAAAGGGTTTTGGTTTCTTCAATCTTTCTCTCTCGCGTCCTCATTACGTTGCGAATGAGGCGATTTTATCATACACAACGTAAGCGGTTTGATCAAACGTCAACATGGCGGCTTGTCAAACCTTCAAACACCCCTGTACACAACATAAATGGCTTTAAGGAAAGGGATATTTCGCTTGGTTTGTCAAGCCGCTTGTGTGGTGCTTTTCGCTCTTAAGCACATCTGCATTTGCTGCTAAATATTCAAAATGTTATCGATATTTTTTTTCATTCCATCGTTATATTTTCAACTTATTTTAAACTTGCAAAATGTCGGTAACGAATGGAGAGAACACGCATTGTTCGATCATAAGGATATTCATATTGATTTCTCATTACATCCAGAAAATTATAGGAAAAGTTTTTAAATGAAAAGATTCTTCAGGTTCATATAAGTTTCCCAATTAAAGAAAAATATATCTAAATTACTAATATTGCTCTTTTCTAATACTTCAGTAGAACGTATATTTAGTAGTTTAAAAATGTGTAGGACTGACTTGAGGACCAGATTGAGCACTGATATAGTTGCAGCAATATTATATACAAACCAAGGCATAAAAAATAACGGTGATTCATTTTTGCACCGCAAGAACAAATAACCAATTGAATTGGAGAATGTAATTAATTTTTATACTAAGTACCTGTAAATACAAGTAGTATACAGGTCACAATACTCATATCTGTAATAAGAAAATTTTGAGTAATTTGTTCGGATTTTGAGGATTTTTCGTTAGTTTTTGAGGAAGTTGGTAATTTTTTTGTGGCAACACTGACATGAAAACAAACTTCTTTCTGCGTAGGCGGCCTTCGTCCGCGCTTGCATAGTAGAATTCTCCTTTCTGTGTTGCCGGAAAAGGAGGGCAGAACTTTTCGTTTGAAAACCGAAATAATGCATATAACAGAAATCGAAATCGGTTGAAAACCGAAATAATGTGTAAATGCACAGTCTCCATATTCGCAAATTCGGTGCCCCATCCTAAGCTAAATTTTCGAAGAAACCATGGGTCTAAAATCAATTTGGAGTTTGCTAAATTTCGGAGATAGGTTTCGAAGAAAATGTTAAAATTTTCACTGTTGCGCCCTCTTCTGGAAGTTTTAAGAAAATGATATAGCACAATTTTATGCAAAATTTAAGCACATCTTTACAACAGTATAGCAAAGTGCTAAGAAATCTTTTTTTTGGCAATTTAGCAAACTCAAAATTGATTTTAAATCCATGGTCCATGTGCATTTCTATATGGCGCCACTCAGCTGCTCACCGCCCACCGCCCACCGCTCAGCCACTCTTTGCGTGGCCTCGGCCTTATACGGTTGACAAACGGGCTCGCTTATTTGCATAGGCAGCCTTTATTTGCTTTAACTCATGCATTTTCCGAACAAATGGACGAACTTTTTGGGAATAAACTTGGATCCGTCGAATTTTCGATGACAATACTGGTAAAAACGGCCAGCTGTTGTCTTTTGTGCAAGTAAACAAACAAAGTAGGCGAGTTTGGCGTCCGCGGTAGCCAAGTGGTGAGAATTGCGTGCTAAAAGCCTGTAGCTGCCAGGTTCGATCCTCGGTTGGAGCGATTGCGAAAAAAATTTTTGTTTTTATTATTTATTTTATTTTTTTATATTTTATTTGATCTATATATTTAATTTAATTTTATTTTATTTTCATTTGCTTTATTTATATCACATTGTTAATATACTAATAGTTAATTAAAATTTTTAGAGTTGAATTTTATTAAAAAGTCAACAACAACTAACTGAAAGCAACGTTAAAAAATATAGAACTTATAAAAAAATTAATAAAAACGAAATAAATGAAAATTCTACTGGCCGCGGGTCTCGAATCCACGACCTTGCGGCTTGTTTATCCGCATTACTGTCGTCTGTAAGGGTAAAATTATTGTGCGCATTAATGTGCTAGACTAGCTTATACACGCGGGTTTCACCCCACGTTTTTATACAATTATGAAAAATAATTTAATGATGTTATATTTTATTTCTGTGCCAATTTTGTTATATATAGCTCGTTATTTTTTAAGCGAGTTAAGGTACTTAGGCCGTTTAAAACTATGAAATTATAAAATCTCGTCTGCGCGCTGGGCAAACGAAAGATATCAATCCCTCTAAGTTTACCTTAAAATGGTTCCAGGGATACGACGCGTGAACGTGTAACCTTCTTGGAGGTGCCACTGCGGGTTCTAATATTTCCACCTCAAATTTAGTAACCTGGCCTTGATAAAATACCACTCCTCATTACTGTAGCAAATGCCTCAAGAGGTATGTATGCATCATGACAGCTTCACATTACAAGGCCGAACCCGGCTCTCCCTTTTCCATTAAATGAAATTTTTTTCAGTCAGTACGGCACTTATAAAATAAATCTCCATAACAAATTTAAAATACTTCCAGAAATTTTCTATCCTTCCAGAGATATGTATTAAGAAATTTTTAGTATGTATGGGAGGCGACATGCCTCCCTTTTTAACACACACATTTTTTTCATGACCAATTGATACATTTTGTATACGCAACTCCATACCAAGCTCGAGTATTCTTCCACAAAACCCTTCCGGGGATATGTGGCATGAAAAAGTCAATTTGTACAGGAAGTGTCACGCCCCTTTTTCTTATAACCCTAATCTTCTTCCATGAATTTAGAATTGATTTTACATACCCCAGTACCAAGTCCCAGTACTCTACCATGAACACCTCTAGAGATATGCAGTATAAAACAGTAAATTTGTACGGGAGGTACCATGCCCCCTTTTCGAATAACACAAATTTTTCTAAATGAGTATGGAATTCATTTTGTATACACATCTCGGTGCCAAGTTCCAGTCCTGTGCAATAAATACCTCCAGAGATAAGCAACATAGAAAAATCAATTTGCATGGGAGTTGCCACACCACCTTTTCCAATAACTCTCATTTTTCTCCATGAGTATGGTATTAGTTTCACATACATACATACATATGCATTTCCATACCAAGTTTGAGTACTTTACCCCAAACATTTGAAGAGATATGCAATATAAAACTTTCAGTCAGTATGGGAGGTGCTACGCCTCTTTTCCAAAAACGTCCATTTTTCTCCGTGAGTATGAATATGATTTCACACAGTGTTGGCAAAATTTTAATCTAATTAACGATTAAAAATTAACTATTAAAATGTTAATCGCATTTGACGATTAGCATTAATTAGTCGTAATCAACTGTACGATTAATGATAAAATTTTTTTAATCGTTAATAGCTGGCAGCGATTACGATTAATTAATTTTAATCATTAATCGTTAATCCAATTAAAAATAAAATCTGATTAAGCTGTCTAGTTTCTCCGAATTTGAAACCAAACACCAGTTATAGTAATTATTTTGTGTTTTACGCTTTTAAAACGTACATAATATAAAAAAATTATAATTATTGTTATTAGTAACACATTAACTGGGAAATTTTACAAACCTAGTTTGTAAAATGTTTGTTGGTATAGATCTTAGTGAAAATGCACACCAAATTGCTCAGATTGATGAGGAAACCCGACTTAGCCATACCGGATTAAGTTGCTTTGTGTGCACAGGTAAATTCCAGCATAAATTAATTAATCACCAAACCTACTTGATCAAATTAAGAGCTAATGATTAAAAATTAATTTTTTTAATCACGGTTACGATTAACTGTTTAATCAAATTAAAATTAATCATGATTAACTGTAATCAGATTGAATTTAGCCGAATTAACTAATTGATTAAAAAATCAATCGATTAATGCCAACATTGATTTCGCATACATATCTCTGTACGAAGTTCCAGTTTTCTGCCTCAAATATTTCCAGAGATATGTATATAATATGAAAATTCCAATTTGTATGGGAGGGGCCTTAAGTTATCGAAATTACTTTCAGTCTAATACCATCCTTGCGAAATCCATAGTAAGTGTACCAAATTTCGTTCTGATCGGGAAACCGGTTAAGGAAGTAGCCTATTTTTCAAACCAAGTCATAAACCATCCGTGGGAAAAATTTCATTTTCAAACAGGTGGCAATTCTTAAAAATGTAGCCTATTTTCTAATCTAGGTCATAAGCTATCTGTGTGCAAACTTGCATGAAAATTAGTTCAGTCATTTTAATTAAAATTAAAATTAACTTTTCTAACAGGGGGCAACTCCTAAAATAGTAGCCTATTTTCCAACGTAGGTCATAAGCTATCTCTGTGTCAAATTTCATGCAAATCTGTTCAGTCTTTTCCGCTTATTAATTAAATTAAACTTTTTTAACAGGTGGCAACTCTTCTAAAAATTAGCCTATTTTACACTGTGGGTCATAAGCTATCTGCTTGCAAAATTTCATGCAAATCCGTTGAGCCGTTTCCGCGTATTAATTTAATTGAACTTTTTTAGCAGGTATAGTATAGCAAATAAAGTATGCTATTTTCCAGCCTAGCTCATAAGCTATCTGTGTGAAAACTTCCATGCAAATCAGTTCACTCATTTCCGCGTATTAATTAAATGAAACATTTCTAACAGGTGGCAACTCTTAAAAAAGACTAGCATATTTTCCAACCTAGGTCATAAGCTATCCGTGTGCAAATCCGTTCAGTCGTTTCCGCATATTAATTTAAAGTAAACTTTTTAATAGGTGGTAACTCTTAAGAAAAGTAACCTATTTTCCAATCTGTGTCATAAGCTATCTGTGTGCAAATTTTCATGCAAATCCGTTCAGTCGTTTCCGCATATTAAATAAATTAAACTTTTTTAACAGGTGGCAACTCTTAAAAAAATAGCCTATTAACCATTATGGCCCATAAGCTATCTGCGCACAAAATTGCATGCAAATCCGTTCAGTCGCTTCCGCGTGATGATTTCCCAAACATACAAACTTTCACATTTATAATATTAGTAAGATTATCTGCATAAGCATGCCCGTCTGTCTTGCGTTTTAGGCTGCAGTGCTTAAAGCTAGCGACACATTTTAATGGTTCCTCGACGAAAACTTGTACTTTGTGCCAAAAAATGTGTGGGAAGTCATAATTCTCAAAAGTTCTGCCAAATCCAGGGACCGAAAATAACGATTATTTTTGAAATTTCAACTCAAAAAATCACACTGGAAGAGAAATGCTACGTGCATAAGGAGTAAACCAATATATTTCTTATTACTCGGAATATCTTCAGCGGCACTGATTTTCATTTTTTAATTTTTACATGTAAAAATCAAGTTTAATCATTATTTTTTGAGTGTTATTTTTTACTCAGAAAATAATCGTTTGTTTTGAGTTTTATTTTTTGCTCGGAAAATAATCGTTACGTTTTAAGTTTTATTTTTTGCTCGGAAAATAATGGTTACCTTTTAAGTTTTATTTTTTGCTCGGAAAATAAGGTTACGTTTTAAATTTTATTTTTTTGCTCCGAAAATAATGGTTGTTTTTTGAGTGATTATTTTCCGAGCAAAAAATTAAACTCAAAACATAACGATTATTTTCGGAGTAAAAATAAAACTCAAAAAATAATCGATATGTTTTGAGCAAAAAAATAAAACTCAGTTAATAACGATTAAAGAGTGATTTTTATAATAAAAGTTATAACCGTTCCGGTCCCTGGCTAAAACTAACCAGAGCGAGCTAATTTTTGCAGTAAAAGCAAGGATAATTGAGTATTGGAAAGTCCTGTACGTTCAAAGCTAGTGCAGAAAACAAGAGTAAGAATTTTTTAACTAATTAAATTTAAATGGGGTAATGTTCACTGCTCAGTGTATTTAAGGGGTTAATTTTTTTAAGGTTTTGGACATTTAGCATTATTTAATAAGGCAGTGAATGTGCGTCTATACCCAGTGGGAAAATTTTATGTATAGTAATCGAAAAAATAATCAGTAAAACAACCCTTTTCACATTCGAAAATGCATTTGTTTTCCCAGGGCGATGCCCTAAGAAAAGTGGGGCATTCAATTTTGCATTACCTAGTATCGAGAAATGAATGTGTTTTAATATGAAATTTTTGAATGGATTAGGATGCTGATTACATAGTTAGCAGTAGGTAATATTATCGAGAACTCATAGGAAATACATTATATTATTTATCACGCATCTAATGTTTTTCCTAATAAATATTGTAGTTAGATTCAATATTTTTATTTGATTAACATATAAATATGACAAAAAAATAATGTTATTCATATAAAATTCATAATTTATGCAAGATAGATATTAGCATAATAAATCATATACGTCGTTACGACTTATGGTTATCTTATCTGTAGTATGAAATAGCGTTATCTTTCTAGGGTCAATGAATGTCAAAGGCCGTTAACCCGGGATTACCGATTTTTTCCTAAATTTCTTTAATGCCTACATAAATATGTAAAAATAAATGTGATTTTTATTTTTGTATTAATGTACGAGTATGTTTAATAAACTACCAGTGAATTGTAAAATGTTAGCGCCTAACAAAAGTGTACTGAAATGTACCTACTTTGTAGCGCTGAAAGCCGCGGATGCGGATGCAAATGTGAATGTTAAGTATTTTTAAGAAACAATAAGGTAGTAAATTAAGTTATTTAGGCAAATAAAAAATGGAAAAGTTAGGAATTTTTAATAATGTTTATTTTTTTAGTAC
This sequence comes from Rhagoletis zephyria, assembly GCF_001687245.7. Taxonomy (NCBI): domain Eukaryota; kingdom Metazoa; phylum Arthropoda; class Insecta; order Diptera; family Tephritidae; genus Rhagoletis; species Rhagoletis zephyria. Next base: position 97,363 of record NW_016157560.1, read on the forward strand.
TTGAATTTAAAAAGTGGGAACATTATATTTAATAAAAAGTAATGAGGATTGCATCGTGGCTGAAAATGTCGGATTTATGCTGCCGACTTTCATCTTCACTTAAGAATCTAGCATAATGGTGAGATCGTTGTTTAAACGGCGTTTACAAGCCAAACCAGATGTGTCAGGTTTTTCTAAAGCTTTTTAAAAAGAATTCTTCTTTCTCATTCCTTTGGCTGTTTCAGAACCTGTAACGTCATCAACGTTTTTCGATTTTAGTTTTTGTAATTCATTTTTAATACTTTCTTCTGCGACTTGTTTGAAAAATTTGTGCTTATAGCGAGCTAAATAGGTGGATATGAAAAATAAATTATTATTTTCCAGGAACGGAAATTTTGAACAAAATTCTGTTTTCAAAGATTTTTTATCAAAGTTGATAAATATGTCATTTGATCAGTTTTGTTACACAAATACTCCCACGACCATAGACAAAAAATATTGGCCACAATTTGTCGTTTTGTTTGCCATATACAGTAAAACCCGCTTAAGTACCTCACGAAAAATGTCAGCTTTTTAAGGTATTTAGGCGATTTGGGTACTTAAAAGAACCCTCTTAAGTACCTCGATGCGGGTACTTAAGCAGACATAATTACTGATGTAGTTACATCTTCTTGTTAACTTACATAAATACTTGAATAACAACATTTAATGAAGAATAAATAGTTTAAAACTAAAATCGTAGCATTATGTAAATACATAAACATGTAAAGAAAAACTTTTTACAAGAATTAAATGGTTATTGTTAATTAAATTTTGTACCAAATTCACAATAATATTGTTTGCCACTTATGTTTATTTATTAATGTTTTAGATTTTTCAATCAATTAAAATGCAGTTCATTCCCTAACAAATACCTTATAAACCTAATGGCGCATTTACATGGTATGAAGCCATATGAACTGTTGATACGCTAAAATAGAGGGACTACATGTTCTAATGAGGAATTCAATGATATGGAGTGGGATGCATATAATAAATTTTTTCATATGAAAAGTTATGGGGAGATACTGTAAACATACTGTTGTGATACTGTTAAGCATATGAAATTATAGCAAGTTGAATTTTCATACATCTTCCCATAAAAAGTTTAACAGATGCAGAGATACCAAGGGGGGTTTTTCCCATTTTGATGCCTTTTTAATATAAAAACCCACCGAAAAGGAGGAAAGCGGCAACTCCGCCATTCACATACATGTCAAAAGTATGAATTTTAAAAATTAAAAACAATAAACAAACAAATTCAAAACAAAAAAATTCTTTGTACTAGAACTTTTTAAATTGAAGCCACTCACGTTTAGTGGACAATAAAAATACGAAGAACTATGATAACAAACTTACAACA
>NW_016157560.1:98768-102129 GCF_001687245.7 Rhagoletis zephyria
GTAAACCTCCGAGTGTATTCTGTCATGGAAACAACTTCTCATTAAAATACAATTGCCGTTCGGAGTCGGCGTAAAACTGTCCTTTACTTTGTGTGACAAAATCACGCACGCCGCATATCGGAGGAGAAGCTAGGCAAACACTAACATATTGTTCAAGCGATATACATATTCGTCGTTTAAAGTACAAAAGCGCGTATCGTGGATCTGCAAAACCTCGGAACTGAAATTTGCGCCAAAAAAGATATTTGGTCATCGGAAGCTCCTGACATCAAGCCCTTAGCCATTTATAATAAAATATCGATATAATAAAATATCGACTTAGACATAAGGAGAGAAGATTATGAAGTTTAAAAGATAGAACCGTTTTTAAAATTTAGGCAACCTCCCATACGAGGTTTTGCATTTCCTTTATGCGCGGTTCTGTGCTTTAAACGAAGATATGTAGAAGTATTGCATACATATTTTGGTGCCCATTCAAGTATAAAATCCACTGAGAAACGGAAGAAAACGGCATCCCTATGATTTCAACTTATGCCAAACGTTTCGTAAACAAGCAATTCTGAACAAAAAACTGTTTTTCCACAAAGATGTTTAAATGGAAGCATTACAAATATGGAAAAATAGCAATCCACAAGGCTTTATTGGCAGTAGGTCCTTTTTAAAGCACATTTAACAAAAAAATAAGCTTCTAGTTTCGAAGCTAACACAAAATAAAAAGCTTTTATTTGTTGTTTACAAAAAAAAAATATTGTCTAGTATACAAGTCAAAATTGTTAAATATATATCGCTTTCATTCATTTCTTCATAGAGTTGGTGCTTCTTTTATAGGAAAATTCATACGGCTTATGAACAGATTCATACCATGTAAATGCACCATAAGCTTAAGATTTTGTAGAACACTTAAAAAAATCATCACAATTTCAAACTTTTTTCTCATAAGTGTTTTTTGAGTATACAGTTTTTTAGCCCATTCAATTATAGTGTAATAATGTGCAAGTTTCAAGTGGCTAAAAGTTACCGTTGATGTTTTAGAATTTTTTTACTGAAGGTGTGTGGCACTGCTACTGAATGAATTTCAAAATACATAAATATTTTAAGGAATTTTAAAAGAGCACTTAAAAGGGGAAAATTATAAGTATAATTGTAAATGGGGCATGAAAAATTGAGGTACTAAGGCGGGTTGGGCACATAAGCGGGGAGGTACTTAAGAGAGGGATTTTCTTCAGAATACATTAAAAAATTCATGGTGTCCAAAAATGTTGGTTACTTAAGCGGGTTAGGCACTTAAGAGGGGGGGTACTTAAGCGGGTTTCACTGTATACGTTTTATCGGTGCACTTGCACAACATTCGCATTCGCAAAAGCTCTGCATCGATTATTGCGAATGTTAAAATTAATGCGGCAGCTCTGCGGTTGCGAATGCGAATATTCGCAACAACCCTGGTCGGAACACTGTAAGCAATTGAGAACAGTTTTTTATAAAAGCGCGCATGATTTTTGTTTTTACAAGAAAATCTTGTTTTGCCCCATTTTTGATAATTTGTTTTAAATGAATCTGAAGCCCTGAAAATTTCTAAATAATAATAATAATATTTTTTTACGTTACAAACTAATATTTTATTTTGCGTTTTCGCTAAATACAAAGCATATTAAATAAGGTTGCCATCAACCCGCTTGCGATTTTAACGCAAGTAACGTTTTCACAAAACGGCGCATACAAAAATTTAGTCCAATGCAGTGCTGCCAGGTCATTGAAGTGAGAAATCGTCAGTTTGGCTCTCAAAAATCGTAATTTGCATGTAAAAATCGTCATCATATAAAAAATTTTAATAAAAATTACCATGAAGCTCCTTTAGTTTTTTTTATCATTTTATTCTAGATTCTGATTGCTATACGTAAAAAATAAGAAGTTTTTTTTTACGAATTTTTGAAATTCGCATTACTTTTAACAAAAATATTGTTCATTGCAATAAAATCACATTTTCATCTTCATTTTTTTTCCAACTGCAACTTAAATATGTGCATTCAAAACTGTTCGTACTTACATGTTTTGCAAAAGAACTTATTCATAATTCCCTTCGCTCAATAAAATATGTACCAGTACACAAGGTACAACGCCAAAATTACGAATTTGATCGCCAAAAACTGCACAAATAGTGATGAAACAAAGAACAAAACTACTTATCGATAACTTAGTGCTGCCACATGATATAGTTTCGATACGACAATTATGTATTAGCAGAAATGGTAAACTCTCAATAGGTGTTTACACTGCAATCTTTAGTTGTCTGTGTAACTATCTTCAAAGTTGGCAACCAGCCAAATTTGCACATAAAGAAAAATCGTCATTGCGTCACAAAAATCGTCAAATCGTCATGCCAGTAAGAAATCTTCAAAATGACGACCAAATCGTCAACCCGGCAACACTGGTCCAATGACGTATTACTTGGTTTATTTCAAAAAATTTAAAGACTTGTGACCATGTATGTAATCTTACTATCTTACTAATATTATAAATGTGAAAGTTTGTATGTTTGGATGTTTGGGAAATATCACGCGGAATCGACTGAACGGATTTGCATGAAATTTTGTACGCAGAGAGCTTTTAGCCAGATTGGTTAATAGGCTACTTTTCTTAAGAGTTGCCACCTGTTAAAAAAGTTTAATTAAATTAATACGCGGAAACGACTGAATGGATTTGCATGAAATTTTGCAAGCAGATAGCTTATGACCTACAGTGGGAAATAGGCTAATTTTTTGGAAGAGTTGCCACCTGTTAAAGAAGTTTAATTAAATTAATACGCAGGAACGACTAAACGGATTTGCATGAAACTTTGCACACAGATAGCTTATGACCTAGGTTAGAAAGTAGGCTACTTTTTTTAAGAGTTGCCACCTGTTAGAAAAGTTTAATTTAATTAATACGCGGAAATGAATGAACTGATTTGTATGGAAGTTTTCACACAGATAGCTTATGAGCTAGGTTGAAAAATAGGCTACTTTTTTTAAGAGTTACCACCTGCTAAAAATGTTTAATTAAATTAATACGCGGAAAAGTCTGAACGGATTTGCATGAAATTTTGCAAGCGGATAGCTTATGACCTATGTTGGAAAATAGGCTACTATTTTAAGAGTTATCACGTATTAGGAAAGATTAATTAAATTAATACGCGTAAATAACTGAACTGATTTGCATGAAAGTTAGCACACAGCTAGCTTATGACCTAGACTGGAAAATAGGCTCCTTTTTTAGGAATTTCCACCTGTTCGAAAATGAAATTTTGCTCAAAGATGATTTATGACCTGGATTGAAAAATAGGCTACTTCCTTAACCGGTTTTCCGATCAGAACGAAATTTAGTA
>NW_016157560.1:102154-102427 GCF_001687245.7 Rhagoletis zephyria
ATGGAAATACATATGTATGTATGTATGTATGTATGTGAAACTAATACCATACTCATGGAGAAAAATGAGAGTTATTGGAAAAGTTGGTGTGGCAACTGCCATGAAAATTGATTTTTCTATGCTGCATAACTATGGAGGTGTTTATTGCAGAGGACTGGAACTTGGCACCGAGATGTGTATACAAAATTAATTTGCGTTATTCGAAAATAGGACATGGTTCCTCCCGTACAAATTTACTGTTTTATACTGCTTATCTCTAGAGGTGTTCATGGT
>NW_016157560.1:102937-123695 GCF_001687245.7 Rhagoletis zephyria
AAACCCGCGGGTATGAGCTAGTACTTCTATATTGGCAGTAAGCTAACTTCTCAATGTGTAAGCATTCCGAAATTAAAGCGAGATAGTCTAGTACCGTTTTTGTGAAAGTATTGTGTACGTGAGTACCGTTTTTGTGCGTGTGTTGTGTACATGTTTATTTATATATGTGTTCCTTTTCTTTCGTACGTGTTTATTGATATATCTGTACTGTAATGTTTGCGGACGGTACTAGCGCTTACTGCCAATATAGGAGTATTACATATGGGACGTTCCATACCCAAACGGACGGGGTTGATATGTTTCAAATTGTTACGGTTGATGCATAAACATAAATAATAAATAAGTATGAAATTTGAGCTTGACTAATACATTTTTATAAACTTTACAGCACAGAAAAAAAAACAAATGGATTTAATAGTTTTCGAAATATCTCGAGAACGGGGCAAGGAAAAAATTTGAAAAAATCACACATACACAATGGTAGCTCTGAGTATTGCGCAATATTTAAGTATAAAATTGTGGGGTGCACTCTACAATAATTTGAATTATGATTTTTTTTTTACACAGAAATTGAGTAAAATGAGTACAGTACGAATTTACAATTTTTTTATTTTTTTTAGAATTTTTATGAGTATGCAGTTTTGTAGCTCATTAAATTTTAGTAAGTTTTAAGCTACAGCAAAATTTCGTTGATTTTTATTTTTTATGCTGACGGCTTTTGCACTTTTTTCTTATGGAAGAAAATTAGCAAAACCGTTTTCATAGAAAAAAAATAAAAATAACGCCGGTTTGCAGTCTGTTAAAACTTGCACTTTATTATACTAAAATTTAATGAGCTATATAAGTTTGTAATGTACTCATTTTACTCAACTTCGGTGTAAAAAAAAATCATAACTCAAATACTACTATCAGTGTTGCCAGAACTTTTTGGCCAACCGGCTAAATTAGCAAAAAAAAACGGCTAAACTGTTTCAACTAAATTTCACATGCTTTATTTAAATAAATCATAAGTAAAAAGACTAGTTCTTGGAGAGAAGTTGCAAGTTCAAGCTGGAAAACATTTTGCCAGCAAGAATTTGCAATTAGGAAAAACATATGATTGTGGCACATGGTTGAATTTTTTGTCGACGATAATTTGAATAAACAGGTTCGTCAAATTTAAAAATTTACAGCGATTTTAAAATGAAAAAAATTTAAGTAAATACTTGTTTACTTAATTACTTTTGTTAATTCCAATGATTTGAAACGTACTCGGAATGCAATCTCGTCCAGAGTCGATATAGGAAACGCGACAGTTAGTACGGAAAAGTAATTGAAACGTATGGTGAAGAAAGTCGGGCTAGTAAGAAATATGCATGTATATCCTGTTTTTTGTCCCTCTTAAAGAATTGTAAAATTCTATATAAATTTCTTATGGTTGAAATGCAACCGTGGACACTAGCTGGCAGGGAAACTTGCAAGTTATTGCATATTTGCGATCGTGCTGAATTTTGCAAGTTTCTCTACCTGAGAGAAAATTTGGGAGCATTTTTTCTTATGCTGGATTTCCACTAGGCATTAAATGGCAAAAATGACAAATGACAAAGTCGGTCATTAAAAATAATCGTGTCATTACATTAAAAAAATAATCATTAAGATCATTTCCACATGGCATTCTTTTAAATGGCAGAAATTTTTTGTCATTTCAATGCCTAGTAAAAATTCGGCATTACTAACTGATATTTTGAGTGATAAATTTCACTATATCCAAACATAAACGCGTGTTAAGCAAACAGTGAAACAATTTGTTATTTTCTAAGTTTGCGAATAAAACCTCACACTTAAATTTAAGTCTTTCATAACAAACATTTTATGAAGAAAATCCCCGTTACGGCCTTCTTTGGAAAAAAATATATTCGTTTAAAATAAAAATAAGCGAAATCGGCCCAATTTTATATAACCCTGTCTCAGCGATAAGGCTAGTAACCATTTCTAACAGATTTTGGATCGCTTAGTCAAAAATGGAAACACATACATATATTTGAATTATAACCCTTCGATGGTAACGTGGTATATAGTTACACCAATGGTCACGATCGTAAACCATTTTTATTTTGAAATAGGACAAATAATTATGAGAATATAAATGATAATATAGCAAAAATACATTTTCGGAACGTTTCTAAATCGCATGGAATAGATTTTAAGACAAAATATTTTTAATTTAAAAAAAAGAACCAAAAGAAACAAACTGCATCCAGTTTATAGTGTTTTTGAGAACATACATACAATTAATTGAAGAAATATATTTATATATTGAAAACAATGAACAATCTGTTTTTCATCGTAACAAAGCATTAAAACATTTCACCTAAAAGCCCAAAAGCAAAATTAAATTTAAAAATAAATTAATTAGAGGCCACTGAAATTAGGAAAATTTTACTCACTTACACCAAATGTGCAGGCATTCCTCAGGCGCGTTTTGCCAGTAAGTCTCCCACAACTCACACATGCCCTTCTGGAATATTTATTCTTACTTCGAAGGCAGATATGAAAACGACCGACATAATTTGCTGTGGGTGGAGAAAACATAGCAGCGCTCTTTTCCGATTGGCAGTTCGTCCAACCGTCTCAAAAACAGTGTAAAATTCTTGGGCGTCTCCACTTATCTATTTTTTTAGTTCTGACATAGTTTTGTCTAACAGTATTGTTTTAACTTCATGAGTATGAAAAGTTAGTAAATATTACTTACTTTACCTATCAAAATAATGAATTTAAAATATAATGTTGAAGCAAAAGCTAAAACGCCATGGGTCACGGGGTCTACATATGTAGACCAGTTATGTTTCAGCCGTGATACAATTTCCAATCGCTCCCCCTAAGCGCACCTAATACACTGATTATGTGAGCAGACATATTAGCAACAGCTACTGAAAAGCGCAACTATCTTAAGAAAGAAAATTAAAAGATAGTACTATTTTAAAAGAAAGGTCTACGATCGTAGACCACTTAACCATTGTAGGGTTAAGAAAACAAAGTAAATAGCAAAATCGGCTAAAAACGGCTAATTTTTTTTTACAAAACGGCTTCCGGCTAAACCGGAATTTCTCCGGCTGTTTGCTATCGCAACCGGCTAAATCTAGCCGGAAAACGGCTAAACTGGCAACACTGAACGCTACCGCAAATAAATTTTAGAAAAGTCGAGAGTCGAAAGTAAGAAGTCTCCTTCTGAATTGTAGTGCGCAGCTGTGACCTACCTACTTGCTTTGTTTTCTTCAAGGATACATTGTAACGTCAAGTTTAGCATTTACCAAAAAAGCAATCGTTTCTGTTGAACCACTTTGTGATGAGTTTTCTGATGAAACGATTCAGTTTTTTATCGTTAAGGTATTTATCAAAATAATTCTATTTTTGTTTTAAACGAAAAGAAATTCAATCGTTAACACTGAAGCTGTAGCATGTATTTAGGCGCTAGGTGGTAACAGTGAGCTGCCAATGGCATACAATAATTGTGTCCGTGTACCTGTTAATTGTTCAAAGTTAACCAAACCTTTCAGGGTTTTTGCGTTCGCGTACCAGTGTTGCCAGCTCAAGGGTACGAACATCCCATTCTCCTTTGAAAAACGCCCTGTTTATCACATTTTAAAATTCGAAAATCCCATTTATGAATATTAAATATTAAGAGTTTTTAAGAACAATATATATAAAGAGAAGATACAGTGACTCAAACAAATGACCACGTGTTGATTTTTTTTAAATATTCGTAAGGTTTATCGAGATAACTTTTTTTGGTATTTTTCTATAAAAATACCGTCCGAGGTTTAACCGAAATCATATCACAGATTCACACTTTATATAAAATTTAGGAAAACTCAACAAATTTTCGTAAAAAATTCAGTATTTTTTAATCGAATGGCCTTATTCATAAAATATAAAATAGGTTTAAAGAGCTTTGCAGAGTGACATTTTCATACAAATTTTCGCTTTATAAAGCAGTTAAAATGTTCTTTATTTTTTATGAATTTGGGTGTAAATCTTTAAAACATTTTTGGGTATGCAGTTTTTTAGCCCCAACAAATTTAGTGTAATGAAGTGCAAGTTTCAAACGGCTTTAATATGAAATCCATGCTTTTATGGGAAAAAGTGCAAAACTCCTATGTGTCTTCAATAGTGACTCAATCCACCAGTCACAAAATATTGCCGTCACAAGCGTTTTTTTTTTTTTCAAATATAATAATGCCACAAAAGCATAAAATGGACCTTATCATTATATACTAACTACATTCGAGAAAGCCGCTATGCAAGAAATATTTTGATATAAAGTTTGTCTAAAATGGAAAACGAATCCATCCACTCAGAGAGGCGGGTGTCGTGATTGTCTCAGCCGTCACTCTTGGGGAAAATGAAAATTTTCTGTGTAAATCATATAACTAAGTTTTCTACTTTATTGGTTTCGTGTTAAACTGATATTTGAACTCAGATGTTAATAGTTTGAAATGCCGAATCGAGGGTTAAAAGGAAATTAATTAAAGTTTGAGGTAAAACAAGTTTAAATGTCCCACCTGTCACGTTGGAATTAACAACAAATAAAAAAAATAATAGAACCATAAGATTGTATTTAGCTAAAAATCCCATAATGAGACGCAAAATACCACGCGCCCTTTTATGGTGCGAAAATCCCAAATTATGGGCGAAATCCCACGAGTTGGCAACACTATCGCGTACGCAAAAAACTTGTAAAGTAGGGGAAATTGAGAGAGCAAAGTGACATTTCATTTTGAGGGGAAGCTGCTGGTTTCTGCCAACAGCAATTTGCCAACAGGAAAACAGCTGATCAAAAACAGCTGGTTGGAATGTACGCAAATCACAAAATTTAATTTGATGGTTTGGAAGTTAAAAATGACAAAATGCGAGTAATTTAACTTGTAAGAAGTAAGTAGTTATTTGTTTAATTAATAAACTGTGTCAGGATAACACTTTGTGATGAGTTTTCGTACGTTTTATATTTTACACTTTTGAATGTAAACAACAATTATATTACCTGTTCGTCTAACTTGTAAGTTTCTGCAAATTTCCTGTTCGCGTACTGTTTTGAATATTTTTCTCTTGTGAGAGAACTGGTGACATTTCGGCGGAGTTTTGCTGTTGGATGTTTTTTACTGGAGCTTTTAAACGAACGCACCTAGTAACAACTTTTCGTTGATTTATTTCGTTTCAACGTTAACGATTGAGTTTTGTTTCGTTAATTTGGATCTGAAACGTAACGAAATTATTTCGATTAGTTATTTTTTCGCACCAACAAAACGAAATCGATTCATATAGTTAGTTGAGCTCTCTTCTTTTCTTACTTGATGGCTTCGCTTGTTTTTCATTCACAATAGACGTCAGCTGACCCGTTTTGGTCAGTGTAGTTATCCAAATTGCCCTTGATTCGCATTAATTTTGGGAATTGGGTCTAGGATTTAATACTGATCAACTGCACTTAATTCCCGAGATAGTTCCCAATTAACAAGTTAATCAACGCGGTCGTCTCTCTATGCTATAAGTATGACTTTCTAAACGACAGTCATCCTAAACTAACCACTAATCTAATGCAAGGTAAGTTAACAGTCCAAACAGGAAATTTCAAACTTTGTTTCCCATTGTTAATATAAACATTCACAAACAATTTTTTTTAACCTTTCAACATTTTTAAAACACTTTTAGATGATTTCCGGAAAGTCCGCTTAAAGTACATTTTAAGTACATTTTAAGAATTAATACCGGGGACAGACATCTGGTATTTGTATTCTGGTAAATTTATATTGGTTAACAAAATACTACCATGGTCACAGAAATTAACTTAGTATTTCTGAGTCAATTCTTATGTTTTTGAAGAACAACTCATAAACATAAAAATGTACAAAATAATGCAAAAATTGCTATATATTGCATCAACACTTGCGGTATAAACTTTTGGATTTAATCGCGCAAAAATGTCAATGATTTTTTCATAAATAAAATACTCATTCACAATGAGAATACCACAAAATTACAACCTTCGGAAAGTTGTATTCTTTCTGCAAAAAATACTAGGTTGCTCACGTGGTATTTTGAAGAATATTATAATATTTGGTGACAGACATATGGTATTTTGGAAAAATTCTACGAAGAAATACCAGATGTCTGTCCCCGGTATAAGGCAGCTTTGCAGTAAGTGTTGCTGTTTTGTGAAGACTCACAGCCGTATGAATAAAAATTAAGCAATTTTTTTTGAATATTTCGGACTTTTTACTCCATTTATTCAAATAAATTTAAGTAAACGGTCTGAATTTGTAAGAAAAAGCGATGGCTTAGTTTTTCATTCGTACAGTCCATAGGATAAAGAAATAAATTAAATGAAAAATGACACTGAAGATGGCACAACGCCGAAACCGGTTTGTCACCAAACCAAATTTGAAAGGGATGACGGAAATTCGTTCCAAAATACATCATACACCCACCCTGTCGGAAACAACAACAACCAAAAAGGAAATAAATTACATATATGAAATAAAATTAAATTAAGTTAAACTTAAAAAAATTATGGACGTACTAATTTAATAAAATAAAACGTAGTTAAATTAATTTGAATTTAGAGTTTCTTAACGTTTGCATGCAGTAAATAAAACTATGAATATGCCATACATATGTATACCAAGGCAAATATAGACCTGTAATGATTTATTTTTTATGTGATATTTGCTTTATCAAGAGCGACGAAGGTTATTGGTGTACGAAAATAAAAAAAAATGTGACAATAAATTTCACACTGATAACGTGTGACAAAAAAGTTCTTTGGTGTTAGTTTTTGGATATCACATATGAAACAGTGTGACACGAGTGGGGACCGACTACAGAAACCAGTTTATCAGTGCAATAACTGATACAAAATTTATTAAATTTTTTGACACATTATTTTTTTATGATATTACTTGTACCGCATTGGGATTTACACATTGAATGTGTATATGCACACAACAAAAAATAAAACAATATAAATATATACGGAAAATTAAAGTGATTTTTGATTTCGTCATGATTTAAACAAACTTGGCCGTTAATTCTTCAGTGAGAGATGACTATTTTTTTATTTTAGGGCTGGTAGAAAATCGAAACTTGTCTGACATTTTATGGGGCAGAAAATTACCGGATATTTGGATTTTTTATTTATCCGGGTCCATTCGGGGTTTTCGGGATCTCTCAGGTCCAAAGTACCTTAAATCCAAAATTTGCGTATTTATAAATGGCTAAAATATAAATTACAAAAATTACCGATTACTGTCTGCTGAAAAATTTTAATCAGACGCCTTTTCGCCTACTGTGTATGTATGCATACATGTACATATATGTGTGCATACAGTTCCGGTCACATGGTTAGACGCACCGCCATACGCAATACAAATTTGAAGCTTTATGAATTATTGCAAATTTCAGTAAAGCACTTACATATATTACTGAATGGAATAAGTATTCAAACTAAAGCAACTGAGACATAAAACATTTAAAACCAAATAATCGTAATGGTATTTTTTAACTATACTTCAAGGCTTGCCAAAAAGTTCTTACATGTTTGGGTTTCATTAGATTAGACGCAACACCAAAAGCTAAAGAAAACAATTTTTATTCAACAAAGTAAGTTTATTTTTGGGTTTATTTCAATAAAGTAATTTCAACACGCAATTTAATATTTTGGATTTCCTCCTTTATTAGAAATAACAGCAAAAATATGGTCTCTTATAGAGTCATATAGTGATTTTAGGTGTTCCAATTGTATTTCCACCCAGGCACTTTTTATGGCATTGATTAATGATTGTTTATTATTGAATTGCTTGTCTTCATCATACCTTTTTCATGTTGGCCATCCGCACACATTTTCTATTATGCTAAGATCTGGAGAAAACGATGGCCATTCCAGTAATTTCACATTTTCACTTGCTATAAAAGTTTTCACGAGACGTGAAACCAATACACTCTATATATTCCCCTTATAATTTTTTAAGATTCAGGGTCCTTCTGGTATAAAAGTCTACATTTAATCTTTCTAGTAAACTGAAACCATTTTTTAGCCAATAAAAAAATTCACAATTAAAACAATAAATTCTAATGTTCTGAGGAAAGATATAGTCAAATTAATAGCCACGATAACGTACAATCCTCGGTGCCGTAGCTATAGCCTCACTCGGCAGTTTTTCCAGCCAAAATCACGGGGAGATTTCCAAATTTACCATTACTAACCTAAATAGATTCATCGGAAAATCCAAATGGTTTGAAGAGCCTAACGTGTCATGAAAGCAGATAAAATCAAGGATCCCAGAGAAAGCGTATCAAAATTCTTCTTTCAGCACTAATTGGTTCCGGGCAATGTACTCAGGCGACGCTTCTACCAACCAACCAATGTTCTGAATAAATAGGACTTATCATGAGTTTAATTTTTTCCGAACCGGCTCACTTTTCACTTTTGGTTTCCATGGTTTTACTATGGGCGGATGACAAATTTTCGGTTGAATTTTTTTCAGGCGAAAGTCAGGATAAGGCAGGTTATGAATATATACTCAGGAAACTAAGAAAGGTCCCTTATGCACAGGTGGTTTGAAGTGGTTAGGATAAATGTTGATTTAGTATGAATTTATGTTTAATTCTGTGTTCTTATTGTTTTTCTATTGCGCCTGATTATTTGAAGATTTTTTTTTCAAGTGCATCTAATCATGTGAACGGGACTGTATATCGTCATATAAGCTTATAAGCGTATGTTGGCATATTTTGCTTCTCTTTTGAGTGGGATTTAATCATTGCACTTGCTCAGCGGTGACAAGCCTTAAAAATTCAAAATTGTGTTTTGGTTAATGAAATTTGAATTGAAGTAAAAGTGGATACAAATATTGCCAAGTAAAGCTTTACTGCTGTTTCCGTATTGCGTCACAAGTGAAACCCGAGTGCATTGCGCATATTTCTTTTATTAATATCGTCTCGCAGCCAAGAAATAGTAAACATTTTGTAACTGGATTTCGTAGAGTTTCAAGAGTAATTTTGGCGCGAAAATACTGGTAATGTACAAAAAGTAAATTACAACATTTCGGGAAAGCAGGGTCGAAGATGTGTATTTGATGTCAACGAATATTGTGATAGAAAAGTTAATAATTACATTTTAGTAACAAAAAATATTCCATGCGTGAAACAATGCTACCAGTTTTTACATCAGTCGAAAAGTATAGCAGATACCATTGCATAACGGGACGCACCGCAAATCATCTACAATGGTACTACAAAATTTTACTCATATTTCTTTTGGCTCTACTTCATACTACAACATCTAACGGTAAGTGGAATTATATGCAAGCACATTATCACATTTATGGTGAGAGTTTATTTGGTTTTAAATTTTTAAGAAAAAGAAAGTGTGTAAGATGTTATGTATTTCAATTTATTTTTAGAAATGATTGTACTTGCAATTAAAACACTACGGTCTTTTATAGGTACATCAGCTAACATTTAAAATCGTATTATAAATAGTATAGAAGTTATAAGCATTTTATGAAACTTAATACGAATAGAAAAGAAAAGCATATAGAAATGGGTTCCCACCAGGATTATTTATAGCCAAAAAGCAGACGACATATCGATTCAACTAAAGTATTGAAGAATTACGCCTTTAAAACTGCTCCCATTGAGTCCAGTTTTGACAATTCTCGGAATTGAGTTTTTACAGTCTTACAGCGCTAACGAAAAACAGTCGGCACGAGGTAAGGGAATTGCATTTAGGAACAACCAAGCTGTTATGTCTAAGTGATTTAGTTAGTTGTGTCAAAGACGTCAAGCATCTCTCGTAGTACGGCACTATAAGCAGATTGCGACCAGTGCACAGTGGTACCGCTCTCGAAAGAAGGCGGGTATACAGGTTTTGTGAGCGATGAATCCGCAGTTTTTTGTCTTGTTGTTTAAAAAAAAAACCCTTTGATGAAAAAGTGCATAGAAATGTGATTTTTAAATTTTTTTTATTTATGTAAAATCAAATTACTACTAGATCATACAAACAATGCATACAAAAGTAACATAGTTTTAAGTGCATAATAAATCTAATGCCTCTTTTGATAGCTCAGATTTGGATTTTCGCGGTAAATTTCGAAGGCTAGATATGTAAGGATGAGAATTAAGAAGTAGTCTGTGCAAAAGGTCAGTGTTGTTGAAAACACAATAATTGTTTCTATTGAATCGTCGAAATTGCACCACTAGCTTATTGCATAATTCGGCAGCTTCTTCGGAGAACACACCAATTGGCAAGATTGCGAAATTAATCACCTCGGTCCCATGGATTAAAGCGTTATGAACAGATGGTGGTAAATTATATCACGGATATGCCCCAACTAGGTCGCAAATTCAAATGCATAAATTTAAAATTTTTTAGTATATATTTTATAACCCGACGGGAGGCCCTGCAGGATGTGGTAACACTTGTCAATAAGAGCCTTATCTATTCCTGTAACTTCAGCTGAAATAGCAGAGTTTCGGAAAAACTTTCGAGCGGTATTCTCGTCGAAGGATGTGCCGCTGCCATCGCTTCGGGGCTTCTCCACAGCTAAACCTAAACGATCCCTAAACTGCTGCTGCACGATTTTCTTTCTTTGCGCTACAAGAGCTTTTTCTTCATCTGAGCGACATTGCCATTTTTTAATTTAATTTTATAAGAAACGTGGATAAAATATTCAAAAAACCAAATCCACGAATGAAGTGGCGACAAGCCAAACTCATATTTGGAGATGTCTGCTGGTTTGCTTACAGATCGTTCAATGTCGTTCAGCTTATTTGGTGATGCTCCACAACATCTATTTGTAGATAAATCGCTAAGAGCAGAACAGACTTTGCCGTGAACCATTGATAGATGCAAAGAAGGCTCCACAACTACTTCGCGATTATAGAAAAGTAACGAAGTCGATTGTAACTTATTAATTTTATCTTTAAAATAAGCTTCTTCTTGCACGGAACATTTTTTTGTTTCTGTGGCAAATTTTAAGCGAATCGGTCCACAAAACCTATTAGAGGACGGCCGGGGATTCCTCCAAACAGTAATAGCTGAATCTGATATGCTCGATTTATAAATTAATTTAAGGGGAACATAAGATGTTGCAAATAAGCTGCTGTCCTCAATTTTTGAATCCGAAAATTTTTGTTTATATTCCATGCGCCCGGTACTGCCATCACAACCCCACTTACCAATTAGAACATAATCATTATTTGCATCAACAACACCATCTTGCACGCTCAAGAAAGAAATTCAAGAAGTAGTGTGGTATAACAAACACTGTAAATTAATTTCGTTAGAGCATTCTGTAACACATTTCTCTAATGGATAACATCGTTTCTTGGCTTCTAGCACTTTCTGATATGAGGGCAAAACATTTGTAAATTTAGAGTGTATTAACTCTTTTACAAGCAAGTACTGGTAATTTGTCAATTTAGCCTCCATAATTAGTGATACCATATCGTCAGCGCTGAATTGTACAGAAGAGGTTCTTGATCGGGCGGAATCATTAATTATCGCAGAGATGGCAGAAGTATCGACCTATGATAGTTGAGCAAATCTGCGGCGCTTAGATCTTTTACTGCAGTCAGCAAATGGTTTTCTATGCAACTGCTTGCTTGTAGAGGGAAAATCTTCATTACCTGTCTTTGCAAATGCAATTTTCATTTTCATATAACCAGTCGCAGTATTTGGCGATTAGTCGGTATCTTGATCTTGTCAACTTTCGCGCAATATTTGAAAAACCTCCGGCAAAGGTAGAAAATGCAATTTTTCAAACTGTCAGTGTATACATTTTCGCGTGATGGCAAAGCATGTGTCATGGCTTCAAAAACTTTCCGTTCCCTCTCTTCTTGGTTTTTGATGCTTTGATAGGAGAGCCATTTATCCAATATTCGAGCAAAAGAACACTTATAACTCGATCCTAAAATACATTTAATAGCTCAGTAAAATTAGATAAATTTGGAAGAAAAATTGAAAAAAACTTGTAACAGCGATTTTTTGATGCAGTTAACTTCTATTTGCCCCTACATTTCATTTGGCAACATTCCGCCATCGTGAATTAAAGTTGTTTTGGTTTTTTTCCGATTTGCAAGCTTATTTTTCATTTTGCGTAGAAAATGGTTATATACAAATATGTAGAGAATTTAATTTCCCACATTTGTTATAAAAAATAACATTTTTTATTGTAAAAAATTGGCAAAAACTGCTCAAAAATTTTATATTGTCACGGTTTTCGCCATTTTTTGACAATTTCTGTTGAAAATATATAGCATGTTGAAATTCCAAACATGTACAGAATTTCATTCTTCACAACTCTTATACCTAAATTTTTTTGTACGACGCTTATATCACGGCCAGGTTCGTCCCAAACATAGCGATTATCCCAGTAAAATTATATAAATTTACTTCTATTGACACGTAGATAATGGATCCACAGTCTCGCCCCTAAATTTCATGTGGCAACATTCCGCCATCTTGGATTTTATTTTTTTGGGTTTTTTTTGCGATTTGCAAGCAAATTTTGCATTTCTAAAAAAAAAATGGTTATATACAAATATGTAGAGAATTTAATTTCCTACATTATATAGAATGTTTTTTAAAAATAGTATGTTTTATTGTAAAAAATTACCAAAACTGCTAAAAAATTTTATATTGTCAAGGTTTTCGCCATTTTTTGACAATTCCTGTTGACAATACATAGCATGTTGAAATTCCAAACTTGTAGAGAATTGGACTGTAGATCCATGATCTACGTGGCAAATAGGAGTAAACTGGATCAAAAAATTGCTGTTACAAATTTTTTTTAAGAAAAACTCTAATTTTATTGGGGTAAAAAAGGTCAAAAGAGCCAATTAAAAAAACTAAATGAAACCTTGAAAACCTGTTTGAAACTGAGGGGTGTAGTATAAACTTTATGCGATACCCAGAGGCAGCTAAACGCAGTTGGAAGGTTCTGATATTGAAACTAGAGATCTATGCAAACATTTTGGTACCAAAATCATGCGTGCAATTTAGTGCAAAAGTAATTAAAAGCCTTGACAAATCAGAAAAGGCATTTTTTTACTTTCTGCCACTTATTTAAAATTATATTTAAACTACTATTAAGACACTTTAAAGAAAAAATCACATACTTGGAATACCTTCAGCTTTCAGCTCCATATGAAACAAGTTTTGACAAGTAAATATAATTGATCAAAATCTTCTCAGCGATTCACTCAAATTAATGCATACTTTTTGAAATAATAAGCATTTATGGAAAGTGTGCACCTTCCACGGATGAAACGGAGCTTTAGCGTTAAATGTTTATTTTTTTTTGTATTCCCTGTTAGAGTGGCTGTTTGTTAGTAATTAGTGAATTTTTCGAATGACCTCCTACGGTACCACTGTGCAGTCGAAAAATAAAATTTCCCAAAATCGATCTAAAAATTTACCAAATCCCGTAAAAATTAAGCAAGTTATTTAATGGGTCTTAATAAAACGAAAAATTCTTGGTTTGAATAAAGCCGTATTTGGGCTTTTCTTGTAAATTGGTTATAGAAATAAAAGTAAGCGGGGAAGTAAGTAGAGGCAATCTAAGGCTCAGTTTTGTCGTCAAACGTAAGGATTTCACAGTCTAATAGTAGCTTAATTTAAAAACTATTATTTACCTACACATTTTTTCAATATATACTCCTATAATAGTTAGCTGTCCTTTCGCTTGTGTTTTGAATGCATTGCATAAAATACCTAAATCAAGTTATCCATAATGTGCGTGTTGATCTTGTCACGCCAATGAAGGGAAGGGAAAGTTCTGGGCCGCCTCCGAATGGCAAATGGTTTTTATAAAAAGCGATTTCATGGCAGAAGTTCATTCGGAGTTGAGATGGGCGCGTGAGTAATTTTGGCTCACATTCACGCACGCTCACGTTAATGGTTTTGTAAATCACGCACACTCACGTCCAGCTATATCTTTTTCAATCACGTTCACGCCAGCTCACGACGCCTATTTTTTCAATCACGCATGCTCACGCACTATTTCTTACGGACATTTTTTTCAAATTGAAACTTTATTTATATAAATGGCGTTTCATATAAATAGGCTTTTATCACACAAGTATTATTACAAAAGCTTGACCAAACGCCTAGCTAGGGCTGAAGATACTATTATTATTTTTAAAATTTCAGATATACTATGTATCTAGTACAAGTATAAAAAAGAATTGGTATCAATATTCATTGTTCTTTAATTCTGCCTGACACAGAAAAAACTCTTTCACTAGCTGTTGAGCTAGCTGGTATGTTTAAAATTTGCCTTGAAAGACTTCTAAGCAATGGTAAATCTTTAGCTTTCTTCCAAAATTTTAAAACATCGTCACAACTTTTGTTTTCCGATTTTTTCTAATAAATATGTATGTCCGTATTAATTTTTTCAAACACTGTTTCTGCAGATTCATTTATTGCATCTTTAAATTTGTCAAAAGTTGCACGGGTTTTTGTCCCTTTCGAGGTAGAAGGAATGTCATCATGCAGAATTTGGAAATCGTGCTGAGGACGAGCGCTCTTTTCTTCAAGTACTTCTTCTACCTAAGTTATCTTACTGTCCCTACTATATGTTCGCGCTGTTCTGCAGATAAAAACTGTAACCTTTTAAACGGAGGATTTAGAAAGAATCGCAGAAATTGGACTGAACTTGGTTGGAATCTTTTATTTAAAGCAACAGCTGTGTTTTTCTTCAAATCGATAATGACTTCAGAATCAGATGCATTCGCCTAACAATGCTTTTGTAGTTTTTCCAATAAATTTGAATTTACTCTTGATAGTTTATGAAGCTCATTTATTTCTGTTAATAATTGTTGAACAGCTTGACGTTTGAAAGTGTGATTTATATAATTTTTGTTAAAGCATGAACCATATTTTTACAAAAAAATATCAAAAGAATTATAGCTTGAAAAACATTGTAAATATTAAAAACTGAACACCCTTCATCCATTTTTGACCGCCACTGTACATAGATATGTGAAAATTACGTGATTGACGAAAATCTAACTCACGCACACTCACGCCCGCAAAAATTTCAGTAACGCACGATCACGGATATTACGTGATTTTTCACTGAAAGCCGCTCACGCTCACGCGTGAAAAAGCGTGACACGACGTGTCACGTAGAAAATCACGTATTTTGCTCATCTCTAATTCGGAGGTTTGAAAATGCGACGACCGCGGGTCAGGAATTGCGTAGAGCCACATTTCCTGGAACTTTATACGGGATATGGATGTCAGACTTCCTAAAATAAAATTGAAAAATCGATTGAAATGGTAATTCTTCTGACTATGAATTTTTGAGGAAACTGTTCCCTTTTGACTATTTTAATCAGAAAATTTAGCAAAACGAAGAAAAATTTAACATTTTAACAGGCAGGAAAAAATTTATCAATTTTGCTTAAATTTAAGCAACACGGCAACGTTGATTGCGAAAATCCCACATCATGCTCTTTACCGACACCATTTTGATAACCACCTTCAGTAAAGAAGCGCAACGAAACTGCCAAATTTACCAATGGAGGTATACCAAAAGATTTCATAGGGTTTGAAGCTTTATTTTTTGTCACGTCTAGAAAATATTTAAACGCTGATGGGTTCGACCTGTAGGAATTATGAAA
Source organism: Rhagoletis zephyria (assembly GCF_001687245.7). NCBI lineage: Eukaryota > Metazoa > Arthropoda > Insecta > Diptera > Tephritidae > Rhagoletis > Rhagoletis zephyria. Next base: position 118,595 of record NW_016157560.1, read on the forward strand.
TCTACAAAATATGAAATTCAGAAAAAGAACAATTACAGGCTAACCTAATATTCACGCACGCCACCAATTTACTGCCAAAAATTGCTCATGCAACTTAAGCTTTCTTTCCCGAGGAAAGCGTTTTACAAAAAATAAAAACGATCTTTACTTAATCCACATCTCGCGGACAATTATCAGAAGTGTACTCTTTATTCCAGTTGTCTCTTATTTATAAGCTAATTGTTTTCTTAATTTTAAATTAATTCAAAAGTTTACAGAAGGAACGGAAAATACATTATTGCACTTTATGCGTTCTGGGCTATTGGAATGCAGTTATGTTTACAGTGGCTACTATGCCGCTGTGTGGAGTCTGTCTGTCTTTTGGTTTGATCTTCGGTTGCAAAGAATTTAATTAAGAATGCAAAAATGCTGCTGTCACCAATTTGGCCATTTATTATTTTAGTTCAATTTGTGATATAAAATTACAGAATATTCTTTCTTTATTTGAACTTTATTGTTTACAATTTGTATTTAAACCGTTATGTGTAGTCTGTTGTTAACTTGCACATACAACTTGTATGGGATCAACCGAAATTGAACGGCGTGCGTATGAAGCTAACTCAATTTCCAATTTTTGGTCTGCATGACATTTTGATTTGACGTTTCGCTCAATGAAATCAAATGCAAACGCACGCAAGCCGATTTCGGTTGACGCAAAAAAAAAATTCGACGGTGTGCGTACCAAAACGCAAGTCGCGACTATTAGGTTAGCCTGTTACTCATAGTCACTTAAGGTGTAATATAGCGTTAAGAGAATTTTAGACTTTCCGACTGCGGACGAAGGACAATAGTAAATAATATGCACGCTTTTTGCACCACAAATAACGTTATAAACGCAGAGAAAACATTCCTTGATGTCAAGAAAAAAGTACATTATTCTAAGGAAATATTACCTTGAAATGGTTCCAAAGACATGGCTGCCTTAATATGAGTAAACGATTCGACTCAGTTTAAGGAAAACACAATTCCATAATTTTCAGTACTATTTTCTTTCTTCTTAGGAAAAATTAACTTGCCGTGAAAGTAATAAGTATGTAATTTTGCTCGCGGCGCTCCAACAGTCGCAATGGCCGACAGAGCAAAGTTCTGGAGTGTTAGTCAAGACATGCAAGGTTCAAGTCCCAGAGCAGAAAATATATTTTTAAATATTTATTTTTGACGTAGAATACGTCTTACTTTTCGATATGGAGGCTATGCTCAAATGGTGTAGTTGTAATTTTTAGAGCTTCACGAAAACGCTTATTGCAATTTTGAGCCTTTAAAGTGCTCTAGCAACTTATGATTTGCAGATATAACTTTCATTTTCGGGATATAGGTTATTTGGAGTAGTAGAAATATTATCGTGTAAAAATTTTATATAAATTCAACAAATATTGAGCATTTTTAGTTAGAAACTTTTTGAAAAAAGTAGCAAATTTTTTTCATTTCGAAAATACTCGAAAGCCGCTCAAATGATTTTGTTTTTGTTTTCTTTAGTCAAAAACTCAAGTTTTTCCCTTTTGTTTGGTGTATGGGAAGTATTGGTTGATATCTTCTAAGTATATTTATTTTATTCAAATATATGGGCATAAATGATTTTCCATACAAAATCACTTCGTTATCATTTTGCAAACGCGTGCATGCGTTGGTAGTGAGAGAAGGAGACACAAAGTATGTGTGTGTAGGTATTTCGGATTTGAGTAACAGATGTCGCAATATTTATAATCTAATCGCAGGGTCACCGGTGACATTGTCACTAATGAGGATTTCATTTAAGACGTAACTTTTCCGTAAAGACTCTTAAGTGACTAATGCATGACATTCGCTACGGGGATGTATGTAAATACATACATACGTACATATGTAGATAAGTACCCCGTAGCGAATGCCATGAATTCGTCACTTAAGTGTCTTGTACGGCCATATCAAGTCTTCAATGACTTTGGGCTTCGTTTATATGGAAGTCGTTCATGAATTTTTCATACAAATGGTAATTAAGGCGTTGATGGCCTCTGCATGACTTTGCCATGCAGTGATTATTGATGACATTCAAGCGACAATGTCCTGCAATGAACTTTTTATAAGTGACCGCTGCAAGACATTGTCTGTTATAAGTACACCTGCATGAATTTGTCACCAGTGTCATTGTCAGCTATATGTGGCTTAGGATTCACAGCAAGAGCGACGATGTCACTAAATCCTCATTAGTGACGATGTCACCAGTGACCATTTTCGCTACTGTGTAGTAATCTAGTATGTATGTATGTATGTGAATAGGTACTAGGGATGCCGGTGTTTTTGGCGTCCCGGAAATCTTGGGATTTGCTTGCATTAATCTCGGGATCCCGAAAATTTTGAAATATCGAATTGATAGTAAGAATTTGTTTATGAATTTTGACGGTAAAAGAAGTTCAAATATTTTGTAAAGGAGGAGATAGGGGTCATTATCTTCAAATGGATCATGTCTACCTTTTGACAGTTCAGCCTAAAAGTGTTGATGCCGAAATATGTTTTTCATCAGTAGGTTTTGTATGTAAAAACTGCAGGTCAAGCTTAGAAGACTCCGCTTTGAATGCTTTGCTGCTCTTACGAAAACATTTTAAGTGCAATAATAACAACACCGGCAAAAAAAGGGTTGTCTGTTTTTAACCAGACCCAACTACCAACATGTATTTCGACCCGCTGAATCCGATTCTGAGATCCGTTTGACTCGTGCACCCTCAAAATGAAATGTTTTATTTTAAAGTTTGTCTGATTTAATAAATATCGCGAGCGTAGAGTGCAAAGTTGCTAAGTCCCAATTTAAAAATTGTATAGGAGATTAAAAAACTTCGTATAGCCATTTTCTTCAAGTATTTCGCAAAACTTTGAATACAACATTTTGCCTGTTTAAAGCAAAGCAAAACTCCATACGAATCGCAGGGATTCGATATTTATTAAAAGATTTCGAACTTTTTCGGCCTTATCGAATTTTCGGAGCATTTTTTGGCCTTAGCAAATTTTCCCCTCATTGAGTATAAACGAGAAAACATAAAACAAGGACCTTTACCATTTTCGAAACGATGCAATATTAATTTATCTAGCCCCCTATATCAAAATATGATTTTTCATTAAAAGTGAAGTTAGCAACTTTTCACTCTAAGCTAGCGATATATGAGTTTTACAATCAGTTTATCGTAAATTTTAAATAGTTTTATTTAATGGTATGTTTAAATGCTTTCAGATATTGAATTTTTACTCATATTCATAAAATTTATGACTCAATTTGAATCCCGGGATCCCGGGATTACCTAAAAAATATCCCGAAATCCCGAGATCCCAATTTTCCTGATATTTGGCATCCCTAATATGTACATAGTATGAATAATATGTATGCGAAAACTTTTTCGTCATATCAGATCTATACCGTTCGTTCGATTTTACAAAACGAGGTATCAAAGGTAAAGGGCTTGGCCTGTGAATGTACAATAACTTCTTATTTTTTCAAAAAGAGTAGCCACCTGATAAAAAAATTTAATTCAAATTGTTTTTAAGTTATCAATTATTACACTATGAGTATCGATCGAAATGGGTTTGAAAAGGCTTTATTTCTTACTTATATGTAGGAGGGTTGCCACCTGTTTCAAAAAGCAAGTTAAATAAAGGCAGAAAAATTGAAATGTATATCCTGATATGGATGCCCGACGAAAGAGGTTGTGGTTTGAAAATATTTAGCAGAGGGTTGCCACCTTATTTTATAATTAAATTCAATTTTAATTAAGAGTATTAGACAATTTAAATATGTATCACAAACAAGTGTCAGATGAAAAAGGTTTAACGAGGATTTGGTTTAAAAATAATTTGAGCAGGATTGCCATCTGCTGAAAGGTCGAATGAAATAAAATTTTATGAAATATTGAAATATTGGCGTCAAATAAAGGAGCAATAAGCAAAATTAATTATTAAAGTATGGGTATAAATTGACATGGGTTACAATTATTTTCTTCTGAACTTTATATAGGAGGGTTGCTATATGTTTTAGATATAAAAACTAGAATTAAGGGAATTATATACACAATTTAAATTTGTATCGCAATATGTGTGTAAGTCGAAGAAGGTTTAAAAAGGTTTAGGTTTTAAAATATTTTGAATAGGGTTGCCATATGTTTTAAAATTAGAATTTAATTAAAATAGGCGTAAGCTAAATGAAATATTAAAATATGACGTGAAACGAAGGTGTTAAGATATCCTTAGTTTGAATATTTAGAATATTAATGAGGGTCGCCATCTGTTTAAAAAGGTAAACTCAAATTATTTCGTAAGTTAAAGCAATTAATAAAAATATGGGTATCAAATGAACTGGCTTTATTTCTACACTGCATTTAGGAGGGTTGCCAGCTGTTTCAGAAGTCTAAGCTAACTTACGCACAAATCCGTAGACGAATTTAATGCGAAGACGAGCACGAAGAAGAATACTAATACGGGGACCTAGGCTTATATTAAAAGTAATACAAATTTCTACAGTATGAAAGAAAATAAAAATGAATCCAAGTAGTGATACACATCATGGCATATGTGTATTTCCATACGTCGCATACGTGACAGTCGTACGTTTCAATGTGATACAAAAAAGGAATACCATTGGTTTTCTTTAAATTTTTTGGGCCATTGTATAGCCCATAATTAGCTCTATATTTAACCGAAAAATTAAACCAATCGAACTGCTTGGTCCTGAAATATAAGCATTTAAAGAGAGTGTCGTTACGTGACAAAAAATGGAAGTTGATTTTTTCTTTTCTTACAAAATCGCAAAACTCTGTGAATTGTGGATGGCTATTTTCATGAAACTTATTTTAGTATGATTTGCAGCAAGTCTAGTTGTTTTTGGAGTTTTTTGAATTAATGCAACTTGTTTCAATTTTCTTTTACAACCACAAGTGTGAAACGTCACGTGACGTTTTTGGAAATCTGTTATTATCTAATATTATGTTTCAACTACATACGCCAAATTCGAACCAAATCGCACCATAAATACGGTTTTTCGAAATATCTCGACCTTGGCGCCACCTAGGAAGACCATTTTACGCAAACATGATTCTACTTA
>NW_016157560.1:125184-126403 GCF_001687245.7 Rhagoletis zephyria
TTATAACAATTATATGCAACAATTTTTATTGAGCTTGAGGCCGTTTTTAATGAAAAACTATTGTGGAGAAGCAACAAGCATTTCAAAAAATGGTAGAAGTGATATCTATTTCGGAAATCACCACATTTCCTCATCCGACTTCTTCAGCGGGATTCGAACCGATGACTCCAGCTGACTCAGCCAGTTGCCTACGCACTGTGCTAAGTTCGCCTTATAAACAGTTGTTGCTTTTTCCACTTTTTTCATGTGAGCCAACTACAATCAAACGCAGCTATTCCAGTGCTACTTNTATTCAACAATATTTATTGAGCTTGAGGCCGTTTTTAATGAAAAACTATTGTGGAGAAGCAACAAGCATTTCAAAAAATGGTAGAAGTGATAGCTATTTCGGAAATCACCACATTTCCTCATCAGACTTCTTCAGCGGGATTCGAACCGACGACCCCAGCTGACTTAGCCAGTTGCCTACGCACTGTGCTAAGTTCGCCTTATAAACAGTTGTTGCTTTTTCCACTTTTTTCATGTGAGCCAACTACAATCAAACGCAGCTATTCCAGTGCTACTTAAACTTGATCATGTCGTTGTTGGTTTTGTTGGGTTTTGTTAATAATTCTATTTTTGTCGGCCGCTGTGGTGTAGTGGTAAGCAGTGCGCGCCTCCACTCCGCCGCACCTGGGTTCAAGCCATGGTCAAAGCAACATAAAAAAAAATATATAGAAAAAAGGTATTTTTCTTAACAGCGGTCGTCCCTCGGCAGGCAATGGCAAACCTCCGAGTGATTTCTGCCATGAAAAACAGCTTCCCATAAAAATAAAATCGCCGTTCGGAGTCGGCGTAAAACCGTAGGCCTTCCGCTTTGTGTGACAACATCAAGGCACACGCCACAAATCGGAGGGGAATCTCGGCCAAACACTAACATACTTATGTGTAAGCGCCAATCTATTATTACTATTATTTTTAGAATGTTTAACTTTTAGGTGTGCTCGCCCTTGAGTTATTTGTTTTTGTTATTTATGTGCTTATAACAAATAACTTAAGGACGAGCACACCTAAAACTTAAAAATTCTAAAAGTAGAACTATTAACAACAACCAACAAAACCAACCACCACATGATCAAGTTTAAATAGAACTGGAATAGCTGCGCTTTATTGTAGTTGGCTCACATGAAAAAAGTGGAAAAAGCAACAACTGTTTATAAGGCGAACTTAGCCCAGTGCG
>NW_016157560.1:129006-139612 GCF_001687245.7 Rhagoletis zephyria
AAATTATACTTAGGACCAGTTTACATTAAGTATGCGTGTCATATCTCAAATAGTTCCAGCTGCGAGGAACTGCGAGTTCAGCTTCTATTCTTCCTTTTATAGACCCACCTCCGGAAAATTTATGTAAATTTTATTTTAGAGCTGAAAGGAAAGACTCTGATATGTACATAAAATGAATAATATGCAATATAAAGTGGAAATTAATGAAGGTGTAAATATTAATGACTCGCCAATCTATTAATCACAATCAACATTCAGCCAAAAATTGACGCTTCTCTGGACGAGATCCGTTTTCGATGGCAAGAGGCCTGCTTGCCTTAGCACAGCTTTTGCTGTATAAAATGTAGGTAAAATTTAAAGTTTCAGTGTAAATACATATCGTGCACATAATTTAGTATGCAGGTATTGTAAATGTTTTCGTTTTGTCATTTTTAAAATTAAGAAGTAGGAACTCAAATTATTTCGTAAGTTAAAGCAATTAATAAAAATATGGGTATCAATTGAAATGGCTTTATTTCTCCACTGCAATTAGGAGGGTTGCCAGCTGTTTCAGAAGTCTAAGCTAACTTACGCATAAATCCGTAGACGAATTTAATGCGAAGACGAGCACGAAGAAGAATACTAATACGGGGACCTAGGCTTATATTAAAAGTAATACAAATTTCTACGTATGAAAGGAAATAAAAATGAATCCAAGTAGTGATACACATCATGGCATATGGGTATTTCCATACGTCGCATACGTGACAGTCGTACGTTTCAATGTGATACAAAAAAGGAATACCATTTGTTTTCTTTAACTTTTTTGGGCCATTGTATAGCACATAATTAGCTCTATATTTAACCGAAAAATGAAATCAATCGAACTGCTTGGTCCTGAAATATAAGCATTTAAAGAGAGTGTCGTTACGTGACAAAAAATGGAAGTTGATTTTTTCTTTTCTTACAAAATCGCAAAACTCTGTGAATTGTGGATGGCTGTTTTCATGAAACTTATTTTAGTATGATTTGCAGCAAGTCTAGTTATTTTTGGAGTTTTTTGAATTAATGCAACTTGTTTCAATTTTCTTTTACAACCCCAAGTGTGAAACGTCACGTGACGTTTTTGGAAATCTGTTATTATCTAATATTACGTTTCAACTACATACGCTAAATTCGAACCAAATCGGACCACAAATACGGTTTTTCGAAATATCTCTGACCTTGGCGCCACCTAGGAAGACCATTTTACGCAAACATGATTCTACTTACATAGCCAGTATATATTTTAAAAAGCAGACAAACCGTAAATACGTTAGATATAAGACTTTTATTTTTTTTTCGTGGTGGACCTTCCGATGGAAACACCCATAGGTATATCTATTTATAAGCTGATGGTACATATGATTGAAGTTAATGTGGATCTGCTTCTCTATTGCTCATTATTAACATTCTGCTAATGATTTATTAAATTTAATTCAGTACAATCAAAACGAATATTTCATGTAACGTTTTTACCTTGAATGTGATCTTAATAATATCTCGTATTCTACGTTTAAGTTTAACGGCTGTGGCTTCGACACAGCCTACAGGTCAAGACGAAGGCGCTGGACTAATCCTTTTTTATTGTAATTTTTTAAATAGTATTAAAATAAATTTATCTAATTTATATTTTATGGTATTAGAGTTTTTCGGTTTTTCCATATATGAAATTAATTTTAAAATTTGTAATATATATTCAACAATTTTTATTGAGCTTGAGGCCGTTTTTAATGAAAAACTATTGTGGAGAAGCAACAATAATTTGAAAAAATGGTAGAACTGATAGCTATTTCGGAAATAACCACATTTCCTCATCAGACTTCTTCAGCGGTATTCGAAATGACGACACCAGCTGACTCAGCCAATTTTCTACGCACTGTGCTAAGTTCGCCTTATAAAGTGTTGTTGCTTTTTCCACTTTTTTCATGTGAGATATTTAAACTTGATCATGTGGTTGTTGGTTTTTGTTAATAATTCTATCTTTAGAATTTTTATCTTTTAGGTGTGCTCGTCCTTAAAATATTTTTGTGTTATTTATGGCTTTATAACAATTATATTCAACAATTTTTATTGAGCTTGAGGCCGTTTTTAATGAAAAACTATTGTGGAGAAGCAACAACAATTTAAAAAAATGGTAGAAGTTATAGCTATTTCGGAAATCACAACATTTTCTCATCAGACTTCTTCAGCGGAATTCGAACCGACGACCCCAGCTGACTCAGCCAGTTGCCTACGCACTGTGCAAGGTTCACCTTATAACCTTTGTTGCTTTTTCCACTTTCTTCATGTGAGCCAACTACAATCAAGCGCAGCTATTCCAGTGCTATCTAAACTTTATCATGTGGTTGTTGGTTTTGTTGGTTTTTGTTAATAATTATATTTTTGTCGGCCGCTGTGGTGTAGTGGTAAGCAGTGCGCGCCTCCACTCCGCCGCACCTGGGTTCAAGCCCTGGTCAAAGCAACATAAAAAAAAAAATATATAGAAAAAAGGGGTTATTCTTAACAGCGGTCGTCCCTCGGCAGGCAATGGCAAACCTCCGAGTGTATTTCTGCCATAAAAAACAGCTTCTCATAAAAATACAATCGCCGTTCGGAGTCGGCGTAAAACCGTATGTCCCTCCGCTTTGTGTGACAACATCAAGGCGCACGCCNCCGTTCGGAGTCGGCGTAAAACCGTAGGCCCTCCGCTTTGTGTGACAACATCAAGGCGCACGCCACAAATCGGAGGAGAAGCTCGGCCAAACACTAACATACTTATGTGTAAGCGCCAATCTATTGTTACTATTATTTTTAGAATGTTCAACTTTTAGGTGTGCTCGCCCTTGAGTTATTTGTTTTTGTTATTTATGGGCTTATAACAAATAACTTAAGGACGAGCACACCTAAAAGTTAAACATTCTAAAAGTAGAACTATTAACAACAACCAACAAAACCAACCACCACATGATCAAGTTTAAATAGAACTGGAATAGCTGCGCTTTATTGTAGTTGGCTCACATGAAAAAAGTGGAAAAAGCAACAACTGTTTATAAGGCGAACTTAGCCCAGTGCGCACTAAGGGACTACAGCGGCCAAAAGTAGTAAAAACGGATTAGCGAATTCTGAAAAAGTAATTACGCAGATGCATAGAAAAATATCCAGCTAACCCAAACCAAAAAGAATTTTGGATAAAAATGTATATTGCCAACCATGACACGAGCTTTAATGTAGGAAAATGTGAAAAAATAAATTTGTAAGAAAAAATTTTAATTCTTTCGCAAGTAATTTGAATTAATTTTTCCACTTGTGCGCATATATAAAAAGCCAACCTGATTGATGAGTAGCTTTTGAATATATCTGTGGTCAAACATTGCTTTAAATTTTTATAAAAATTTGAAATGTATAAAACAGTTTATCTTGAAGTTCTACATAATTTTGTGAGTGTAAAATTTTTCGAGTGCTTACTTTAAAAAGGAATGTTTAAAAGGGACCTAGGAAACGAGCTAAATTATACTTAGGACCAGTTAACATTAAGTATGCGTGTCATATCTCAAATAGTTCCAGCTGCGAGGAACTGCGAGTTCAGCTTCTATTCTTCCTTTTATAGACCCACCTCCTGTAAAACTTATGTAAATTTTATTTTAGAGCTGAAAGGAAAGACTCTGATATGTACATAAAATGAATAATATGCAATATAAAGTGGAAATTAATGAAGGTGTAAATATTAATGACTCGCCAATCTATTAATCACAATCAACATTCAGCCAAAAATTGACGCTTCTCTGAGGCCTGCTTGCCCTAGCTCAGCTTTTGTTGTATAAAATGTAGGTAAAATTTAAAGTTTCAGTGTAAATACATATCGTGCACATAATTTAGTATGCAGGTATTGTAAATGTTTTCGTTTTGTCATTTTTAAAATAAAGAAGTAGGAACTTCTTTAGAAATAAATAAATGTGTTCTCCAAAATTCATAAAATTTAGTACTTGAAGCCAGACAAGTTGTGTAGGAGGTGGGCGCCGTAATAAGAAATTCTTTATTATCTTCCAAGTTGGTAAGGTTTGGCTTTAACGGGCAGGGCACACCGAATTTCATCAAAAAAGATTTGTTTTTAATTTGCGTCTGATTTTCAAGAATTACTGGACAATGTAAACCGATTTTAAAGATCTTTCAGATTTAAGCTTTTCTCGTTAAAACCAGCATATGCTCTGAATTTCATCAAAATCGGATAACATTTACTATTTCCGCCCACAAGAGCTGTGCGAATTTCTAGTACGGTTACTACTTTTGGCCGCAGCTTATATGGGGACGTCCCACAGTGGTGCGTAGGCAATTGGCTGAGTCAGCTGGGGTCGTCGGTTCGAATCCCGCTGAAGAAGTCTGATGAGGAAATGTGGTGATTTCCGAAATAACTATCACTTCTACAATTTTTTCAAATTGTTGTTGTTTCTCCACAATAGTTTTTCGTTAAAAAAGGCCTCAAGCTCAATAAAAATTGTTGAATATAAATTTTATAAAGCCATAAATAACAAAAACAAATTTGTAGTATATTTTTAAATTAAAATAATTGACTTACCTTGCCTAACCACCTCCAACCGGACTCGAATCTGCGATCTCAGAACCAGAAGCTGGCGCCAGGAAAATTATTATTGAGTAAATCTACTCCCTCAAATTAATGACGCACTATTTTTAACATGTACCTGAATGAAGAAAAAACTTCTCAAATTGAGTAAATTTTTCGTAATATTAAGGAAAAAACAGTAACTTTAAATAAGGGAACTGGTTTCTTGTTTCAAGGAAATGCTTTTTTCTGAGTGTAGGTAAATTTTTGAATATGCATACATATATGTATATGTATTTACAATTGGTTATTGATTGATTATTTTATGTTCTATAAGGTGCCTTCATAAATTTATGTTAATCATTTCGAATACTAGTAGAAACTAATTTTTAACACTAAGGACCAAATAAACCCTCGCATCAGATAAAACCGCAAAAAAATTTTAAATTTTCAGAAATTTAAGAAACTAGTGAACCCGCATGGCGTTAAAACTCCAAAGTTGAATTTAGCTTTTTAAACTGGTGAAACCTTATTCAAAAACTTCAAAAAATATTCCTTATGATTTATCTTAACCATTTCTGAGTGATGAGAGGTGTCGCATGGCGTCGGTTTTCCTTTCATAAAATTTCAAATCTCCCTGTATCACAAAAAGGTTCTAACTTCAAAAAAAAAAAACCTTATTGTACGTCTATGTAGAATCCCAGTTATTTAATATAACTTATCATTTTGTAAATTCGAAATAATGGAACAGATGTGATGATCTTCAGAAAAAAGATAACAACCCTAATTAAAAATATTATCAGCCTAAAGTTTTCCTAAAACTCTTTCATTTGACACTAATATTTCGATATTTCATTTATAAAGGTTGTGTATAAGTAAAACAAATTCAACTTTTCAAACAGGTGACAACCCCTGTATAAGTATTTTCAAACTAAAATCTTTTATCATCTGGCATTATTATACATATTTCAATTAACTGATGAATTAAGTTGAATTTGATTTTTAAGCACATGGCTCCTAAATACAGTTCAGAAATAAATTATGTTCAAACCCATTTCGATTGATACCCATCTTTCGAAAATCTATTTAACTTATTAAATAATTTGAATTGAATTTTTCAACAGGTGGCAGCCCTCTTCTGACACCCTTAAAAAATTCTAAATGTTCAATTTAAAGATATCTTAACACTCGTTAGTTTATACACATATTTTAAAATTTCATATAATTTGTGTATAACACCGTGCGACAGTCAATTTTACACAAAAAGAATCAATATATTCACAAAACTGGGGGCCAAATATAGCAAAACTGATTTTTAATTTTTCTCTCTGACGTAAGGATTTTTTTAAAAGGGCTTGAAATTTCTAGAATATAATTGAATAAACAAATTATTCAAATATGCGGTGCATTGTAGAATAAAAATATAGGTATCAGTTAAAAGGAAAAATTCTGTAGAATAGAAAAAAAATAAATTTTTGGCTGCACCAGGACGAATAAGTATTGAAAATGTCCTTTTAAAACTTTATCCTTGAATATCGTCATTGAATATCGAATTTCGTCCTTCTAACTTTATTAGTTTTAGATAAAAAAAAATTACACTTCTCTTTATAAGATACCAGCAGACCCGGCGAACTTCGTCCCGCCCAAAATTAGATTTTTTATTTAAACATTTTGGTCCAACAGTTTCCACATTTACGATTTGTACTGGCACATTCATCGGCTAAGACTATGGTTTGGTGGTCGCTTGCCGCCTTAAACAACCGAACGAAAGTGTTATGTCCATGAGAAGTTCCCAGGTTCTATATTAAATTCAATTAGAAAAATAAATCTTCATTAAATTGCTTTCATGAAACTGGATTTTAAGGTATTCCGACAGGTGGTGATTTGAGATCTACCTCTGCACAACTCAACCCTAGTTTCTTCGAAAGAAGCTTCAACGCATAATATTGGCAAATCACATCCGTTGGGCTAATCGTAACACACGAGAGTTCGGTATACTTACGGTGACCATCCGTCCTTTATTTTAAAGGACAGTCCTTTATTTTAACCCTCTGTCCTTTACAATTTTTTCAATAAAGGACGCATTTTGTTATTTATTTCTTAATCTGTTCTTTAAATCAGCTGTGGATTTTTCAGAGGTAAACTTTTGAACAGAGAATATAAAATAATAAAAATGTCCCCTATAAAATATAATGAAAACCTTCGCCAGTTTGTTTCGCACCTCTCTTAAGGGTTGCTATTAAATAGGTAATCTTTGTACAATCTATAAACCACGAATCATTGCTATTACTGATAGAAAAATTAATATACATACTTTGAGTAAAATTCTCAAAAGAAAAGGGAAAGTTGGGCCCTGTACGTGTTGCACGCTGAGTTTCAAAACAGGCATTTAGTGTTCATAATTCACTGGAGCCTTACTTTTCACTCATTTAATTAATTTTTTTTTAATGAAAGCTTATAAAACTTGCAAGTATTCAGTTGAGCCTGATTTGTGAATTTTTATTTTAAATTTTTTAGTGCGAAGTGCAGAAAAAGTAGCAATTTTGAAGAAAATGTATTCTACTTTCCATCTAATAAATGTTATAAAACCAGTTGAAAACAATTGCTCGGTTCTCCCAAAACGAAAAAAAGTCACACAAAAATTTTAAATGTTATAAAAAATTTTCAACAAAATTAATTTTTTTGTGGTTTTTAGTAAAAATTGGGATATGAAGTTTAATATATCATTAAATTTTATTGTAATAAAGAGCAAGGTGCAAGTGTCTAAGAGTTCCCGTTGATTTTTAATAATAAAACAAACGCAAACTGCATACCCAAATTTTTTCTAAAAATTCAAATTTTTCTAATTTCGGTAAAATTTTTTTTTATAACATTTCCAATTTTTCTTATGAAATTATTCTTCATTTTGGAGGAACCCTACAATTGATTTAAATTAGGTTTTATTATGTAACATTTATTAACTGGAAAAAGAGAATCGATATTCTTTAAAATTGCTACTTGTTCTGCACTTTCAAAATTCGTGTTCAACTGGTCCCTTACTAATTTTATAAGCTTCCATAAAAAAGAATATTCCAATAGGTTCAAAAATGAAAGCTCTAGTGAATTACGAACATCAATTTCCAATTTTAAATCACTGTGTGCTGGCTTCGTCGTGTTGTATGAATTATGAGAAAAACATTTTGGCACCAAGGGATGGCGTAGTCCTTGATAAGGACTGGGTTTAATTTTGCGGAATCGGTTAAAACCCCGTTTACAGTGCCTTTGAATAAGGGAAACTTGTACAATTAGATAATATAATGTACTAGTAAATGTTTGATTTAAATTAGGATATGGATAAGGTACTTTTAACATTTTGAAAAAAAGTCCTTTATTTTACGTTGGTTAATATGGTCACCGTAGGTATACTCAATGGTGCAACAGGTCGAGTTTTAGTAATAACTCGACCTCAGCACCACCTGGCAGCTCTTTTTTGCAATTGGACTGCCTTTACCGTTTCCAATACATCTTTTGAATATTCGCCAAATCGGATCATAAAAAAGATTTTTAGAAATAACTCAACTCCAGCGCCAACTGGCGCACTAAATTGTGAAACCTAACTATCCAGAGACCCACTCAAACACATACACAATACTTTGTTAAAATTCCTCCAGCCATTAAGGATTCCACTCACAAATATACCTACAGAAGAATTATATACACATTCAAAGATAAGTAAAAGTCAGTACGTTTGCACTTTTCCACGCCCCCTTTTTAAAGAGCCCATTTTTCTCAATGAGTATGGGATTAATTTCAAATATCTCCATACGAAGTGTTCCAGTACTGTACCATGAACACTTCCAGAGATATGCAGTATGAAATTCGTCTTGTATGGTGGGTGCCACCCCCCCTTTTCCAATAGCTCCATATTTTCTCCATGACTATGCGATTAATTTCATATATCACCACACAAAGTTCCAGTACTCTACCAAGAACAATTCTAGAGATATGCAATAAGAAAAATTCGACTTGTATTTGAGGTGCCACGCCCGTATAAAGTTCCAGTACTCTACCATGTGCACTTCCAGAGATACTTATTATGAAAAATTCGGTTTGTATGGGAGGTGCCACGCCCCCTTTTCAAATAGTCCGAATTTTTCGTCATGAGTATGTGATTGCTTTCATATATTTCCGTACCAAGTTCAAAAATTTTACCATGAACGCTTCCAGAAATATGCAGTATGAAAAATTCGGTTTGTATGGGAAGTGCCACGCGCCCTTTTCAAATACCTCCACTTTTTATACAAGAGTATGGGATTGATTTCATATATCTCCATACCAAGTTCCAATACTCTACCATAAATACTTCCAGAGATATGCAGTATGAATATTCGGTTTGTATGGGAGGTGCAACGCCCCCTTTGCCGATAGCTCCAATTGTTTTACAAGAGTATGCGATGGATTTCATATATCTCCGTACGAAGTTCCAGAACTCTACCATGCACATTTCCAAAAAATATGGAGTATGAAAAATTCGGTTTGTATGGGAGGTTCCACGCCCCTTTTATATATCGAGATTGTTTTTAGCCGATAACCATCCTTTGAACGCCTGCAGCAGGTGTCCGAAATTTCAAAATGATCGGTTCAGCCGTTCGTGAGCTTTGCGATATACATAGATGGATAAGAGTTAATAATAATAGATTGGCGCTTACACATATGTTAGTGTTTGGCCGAGCTTCTCCTCCGATTTGTGGCGTGCGCCTTGAAGTTGTCACACAAAGAAAGAAAATAAGAGTTGCTGCTTTTAATATTGCGCTCACTTACGTACAAAAAAAACATAGCAGCAGGGTTTTTATGCATATACAAATGTAAGTGCTAACAGCAATGTTAATTGCTCCTTTTGGCAACATAAACGACTCTACATACATACATAATTGCCTACATTATTTCTCCATGAACTGTACATACATATTTCTTTTATTTAAGATAAGGATCAACATTAGCACGTATGTATATGTATACATAACCCTTGCTTTGCGCTGTATTCCGTACGAATTACGGGCAATGTATGTTAGATTCATGGGATTTTTAAAGCCCTGCAGTTCCATTTTTAGGGAAGTACTTAAACTTTTTTTTTTGCCTAGGACAATGGGAAGCCCATCCAGAACCTATAACCGAAATTTCAAAAAAATCGGTACAGCCGATCTCGAGCTTTGCGAACAGAAAAAAACGGCTTTCACAATATGTATTAGTATAGACATAGATATAGATACTCGTACATACGCACATTCAAAGCGGGTTGTTTACTGAAATTATATTTAACGACTTTGTTATCCCAGGTGTAGCGTATTTAAAAATTTTATTTTTATATAAACTTATTTTTAATTTAACGTATTTTTTATTTCAAAGAAGAAAAAATTCTGAAGTAATCAAAAATTTTCTTTTTGATTTATATAAATTGAAAAAGAACTTAATTCAATAATTTCAAAAATAACAAAGTACAAAAATGAACAAAGTACAATAGTAAATAGTATTAACACTACAATACTCCCCCTTCCAGAGAGTTATTATTATACAAATTGAAAGTAACTTGTTTCTTTTTTTCTGTTTCTTTTTTGCTGGCTTTAGTCTGTCAATCGAAATAATTTTAATTCCATTATTCACATCTACCTTAAAATATTTTTTGTCTCTTTCAATAACTCTGTAAGGCCCTTCATAAGGATGTTGAAGAGAATGCTTGTTAACAATGCGAATAAAAACAAATTTGCAAGTTTGTAAATCTTTTGGAACATAAATTCCTGAATCGGAATTTTTGTGATGTTTTAAATTTGAATTAAAGTTTTTAAAACGTTCCCGTAAACTTCCTAAAATTTCGGCGGAAGTAACATTTTCTGTAGTTGGCACAACAAGTTCTCCAGGTAGACGCAAATTTTGGCCAAAAAGCATTTCAGCTGGAGTGGCTGCAATATCTTCTTTGTACACTGAACGCAAACCAAGAAGAATAATCGGTAGCTCATCGTACCAATCTCTAGTTCCATTCCTAGCCAAAATTGAAGTTTTCAATTGTCTATG
>NW_016157560.1:141886-146118 GCF_001687245.7 Rhagoletis zephyria
TCCTTTATGTAGGAAACTAAACCCAATAAATTGTGTTACCGGTTTACATACCGATCACATAGCAGTGAAAATCACTTAGATTGGTGCCATATAAAGTATATCTTCCATACCTCTGATTGTTTAGATGCGATTTTTTATATAAGTATGTAACTCCTCTATCGATGTATGCAGATGTATTCAAAATAAGTAATCTGTCAAAGTAAAATTTGCAGATGTTCATGAAAGGTATGAAGCCTTCGGCATAGCCGAAGACAGCGCTGCTCTTACTTGTTTTTATATAAACTTATTTTTAATTTAACGTATTTTTTATTTCAAAGAAGAAAAAATTCTGAAGTAATCAAAAATTTTCTTTTTGATTTATATAAATTGAAAAAGAACTTAATTCAATAATTTCAAAAATAACAAAGTACAAAAATGAACAAAGTACAATAGTAAATAGTATTAACACTACACCAGGTTCAAAATTTCTATTTAAAAAGTGAACCATTCTAACGAATTGTTTCCCGTCACGTCCTAAAAGTTGAATTAAAAGAACAGCTTTTGTTTTATTTTACATGTGATTTTTTAATTTTCGCTTTCTTTTCCAAGTTTGTGAATTATAATTCAATTAAGCTCTAAAAATATTTATTTTCGTTTTTATAAATAGACTAGCAGACCCGGCGAACTTCGTCCCGCCCAAAATTTTTATATATTTTATTGAATCTTTTTGGTCCAACATTTTCACCAACAATTCACGTTTACGATTTTCATTGGCACATTTGTCTGCTAAGATTAAGGTTTGGTGGTCATTTGCCGCTTTAAATAACCTAAGGAAAGTGTTATATCCGTTCTTGAAATTCTCCAGTTGTGCGGCATTTCATAGCACGGTTATTCGCAAAGCGATATAAATTTTTTCCTCTTCACTCCCTGGCGGCAACAATGACCCGGTTCTATAGTGAATGTCCTAGAAGCTTTACAGTATAGTAGGTGGCAATTTCAAAATGGGTGCGAATCATTGTTCTACAGAAATGCAATATACATATACTTATTTCAGACGAAATACCTTAAAAGTTTGAACGCATAATAATATTGGAAAATCACATCCATTGGGCCAATTGCAACGCAGGAGCGTTCGATATACTCAATGGTGCAACAGGTCGATTTAATCTGACCTTCACGGCCCCTTTTCTCACTTGGCTATTTTTAGTAATAGCTCGACTTCAGCACCACTTGGCAGCACGTTTTTGCAATAGTATTGCATACATATTTAAAACATTAGCCAAATCGGATCATAAATAAGATTTTTAGTAATAACTCAACTACAGCGCCAACTGTCGGATTAAATTGTGAAACTAAACCATCCAGAGACCCACTCAAATACACAAAAAGTTTCGTTAAAATCCGTACAACCATTTAGGAGGATTTCACTCACAAACACACCTACAGAAGAATAAAAAAATTCATTCAAAGATAGCTAAAGGTCGGTACGTTTGTAGGCCTCACACCCCTTTTCAAATAGCCCAAATTTTCTCCATGAGTATGGGCTTGATTTCAACTACATACATATCTCCATACGAAGTTCCAGTACTGTACCATGAATACTTTCAGAGATATGCAGTATAAAAATTCGATTTATATGGGAGGTGCCACGCCCCCCTTTCCAACAGCTGCCCTCTTTCTTCATGAGTATGCGATTGATTTCGTATATCTCCATACCAAGTTCCAGAACTCTACCATGAACACTTCCAAAGATAGGCAGTATGAAAAATTCGGTTTGTATGGAAGATGCCACGCCCCCTTTTCCAATAGTTCCAATTTTTCTCCAAGAGTATGCGATTTATTTCGTACATCTCCATACAAAACTCTAGAACTCTACCAAAAAATTTCCAGAGATAAGCAGTATGAAAAATTCGGTTTGTATGGGAGATGTCACACCCCTTTTTACTATAGCTAAAATTTTTCTCCAAGGGTATGCGATTGATTTCGTATATCTCCATACCAATTTCCAAAACTCTACCATGCACACTTTCAGAGATATGTAGCATGAGAAATTCGGTTTGTATGGGAAGTGCCACGCCCCCTTTACATATAGATTTTTTTCAGCCTAAAACCATCCTTGGGACACGTGCGGCAGGTGGCAGTTTCAAAAAAATCGGTTCAGCCGCTCTCGAGCCTTGCGAAAACTAACAAACGGCTTTCTAAATATATATTAGTTGAGATATATTATATATTATAATTATATTTTGACAGTATCCGTTGTTTCTGATTGGCGCAAAAAAATCTTGCCTAGTGACGAATTCGCCCCTTGATATGGTCGTTACTTAAAGCTATTTATATTCGAAATTGCATGAAAATTGGAAAACAGGAATCTATAAGCTTATCCAGGCAAAAAGCTACCTACGTACCGAATTTTAAGCAAATCGGACCATAAATACGATTTCTTCGAACAGATCGGTCCCTGGTCCACTTCTCGGACAAAATGATCATATATGCTAATATATGCTAAAAAGATACCTTCGTACCGAATTTTAAGCAAATCGGACCGTAAATACGATTTTTTCGAATAGATCAGTCCCTGGTCCACTTCTCGGAAAAAATGGACCATATATGGATCGGTCCCTGGACCACTTCCCAGAAAAAATGGGTCATATATGCTAATATATGCTAAAAAGCTACTTACGTACTAAATTTTAAGCAAATCGGACTATAATAAGATTTTTTCGAATAGACTGGTCCCTGGTCCACCTACCCGAAAAAAAAGTAAAATTTGTTTAGCCTAAAATATGGTGGTTACCGAAAGCTATTTGTATAAAAAATTTCATGAAAATCGGACCAGCCGTTCGCGAGATTACCTGTTACAAAAAAAAGGGACGTCTCTTTATATAATTAGTATAGATTATTTATTTCGGCAATGCCGTCGTAGAATAATCCTCTTTTTGATTGAATGGTTGCCCGAAAGTGTAGCACAAAGATGCAACAATGATTTATTTAGTTGGCTGAATCTTCTTTTTCTTGATTGTCGCTCTAACCGCCCAAGCGACTTTGGCAGAGTCCAAAAAAGCAGCAATGCCAAGTGAAGCAAAGTCCTTCTGCACCTGAGCGTTTGCAGAGGAGGCCTTCCTCTTCTACCAGCATTGTGTGTTGCATTCATACATTGAGAAAAAATCAACCAAAATTTGGTTAATATTACCAGCTGCAAACTTGAAAAGGAATCAATGGGATTTTTGTTTAATATTAACAATGCCATTGTGGATATTTTCAACAACGTTTTGGTGAACCACACTTTTGTTCACTTTAAGCAGATTTTTGTTTGCTGATTTTTTCGTTAGAATAAGCTTATGTTCTGCACTTCACATACGCTTTTCCAGAGTTCGGAGACACAAAAACAAAAAATTGTATTTGTTTTTGTATTTATTTTGATCCTTATCCTACCACAACAATTAAACAAATTATTTTGTAGTGCTAGTCACCATACATAAATAACTAAATCTTAGAAAAAAATTAGTTTTAAATTGCAGTTTAAAATAAAATATAATAAAAAATATACAGGGTGTCCCTGAAGTAACGTGCCAAACTTTAGGGGAAGGTAGGTGGGGGGTGAGCTCCCTGATAAACAAAAAATTTTCAGGTAAAAGTGTCACCGTTTTTGAAATATTTACATTTTTTCGAATTTAAAAAAAAATCGTGCCTTTTCATGTGTTTTCTTTAACTGCAACTACAAACCGGGCAATACTTAGTAAATTTTTTATGTAAAATACTTCCAGATAGTTGCCTCTCCATACTCAAATGCAATGTAGTTAAAATATATTAAGGAACCATCATAAAATTAGGACTATTTCTGGATTTTTAACTTTTTGATATTTTCTTCCCCAACTTTGACTATCTCGGGTGAAAAAAAAATGTACTGAGCTATAACTTTACATTACATAAAAAAATTGCTCATTTAATAAAGATTTCAGAAAGGTGCCACACTTACTGTTTTGAATAGAAAAAAAAAGTTATAGCCGCTTTTGTGGGTAAAGGACTGAGACACGCTAGAATGTATTTAATAGATTTAAATTGAATTTGCTCTTGTTACCGTCAAATGACATGCTAAATAGTACAAAGGTACATTATTACCAGCTCCTGACATTATTTTGTGTTACTTACCGGAACTAGTGAAAGTGGATTTTGTGAAATTGGGCCCTTCGAACATTGTGTTATTAATACTATGACCGAGAACACGCAGTATACGTCGCGGTAATATGCGGATA
>NW_016157560.1:150650-159080 GCF_001687245.7 Rhagoletis zephyria
ATAGTCCTAATTTTATGATGGTTCCTTAATATATTTTAACTACATTGCATTTGAGTATGGAGAGGCAACTATCTGGAAGTATTTTACATAAAAAATTTACTAAGTATTGCCCGGTTTGTAGTTGCAGTTAAAGAAAACACATGAAAGGGCACGATTTTTTTTTAATTCGAAAAAATGTAAATATTTCAAAAACGGTGACACTGAAAATTGTTTGTTTATCAGGGAGCTCAGCCCCCACCTACCTTCCCCTAAAGTTTGGCACGTTACTTCTGGGACACCCTGTATATTATATGAAGTAAGTAATTGTTTAGTTTAAAGTACGTTAATTTATGATTATTCATTATCTTATAGCCTAATCGAATGGGGAGTGGGTTCCAAAGACAAATCGAATTTATTTAGTATGTACAAGAAGTACTGATCTCGAAGAATGAAGATTTTGAAGTCTTCGATATAGATACTGAGGTTTCTTTGTGTTTATAATTGTTATTACCATTTTAACATGTTGCCTCTGACGTGATTTGAACCCAAACATTCTGTTAGCAAATAACAACAAGCATATCTGCACTCTCAGCTACCGCCGTTCTGTAAATGTGTCTTCAAATGCTCAACTTCAATCAATTTTCTGACAATCGGTGTATTTAGTATGAAAAAATGAAACAGTAACTTGGCTGAAAAACCATTGTGCTTTTTGCTTAGTGTAAAATATGGCCAATCCTACGGTATTCACTATCGCCAATGAACTAAGGTCCGTGAAACACCCGCAGAATCTCTCTGGAACACTCCACCAGATGTTTTAATTTTGGTGTTAATGCTGGTTCCTAAGTAAATGAAGTTGTCTACATGTTTCAACTTGTAGCTATCAACATTGAGGTGAGTGCCAATATGCTTATGCTCTCAACATTTATCTGATGTCAAGAGATACCTCGTTTTATCTTCATTTAAGGTTAGACCGAAGCGCTTTGCTTCCAAATCTAATTCCGATGATGTCAATATCGTCAGCATATGTCAGCAGTTGTACGCTCTTGTAAAAAATTGTCCCTGGGCGGTGGTATTGCTCAACGTCATTTTACACAGCCGTATTATTTTCGCGGCTATCCCAAATGCACACATTGCAGCGTAAAGCCAACTTGTTTTCGTGTGGAAAATGGCTTTTAAAACGACAAACAGATGTTGTGTGCCGATCTTATTATAGATTGCGTTTGTCAATATTTCGAGTATGAGCTTTACAGCCCGATTCCGCATCACTGACAAGTTCACCACAGTCACTTTCATGACAGCTAGTCATTGTTCGCTATTCTAGCGCTCTAACAAAAGCTTGTTTTGCTGACAGTCTTGTCAGTTCTAGAAAAGGTGCTGACAGCGGTTTATTGTGTTAATTTTTGAAATTTGTGAAATTGTGAAATTATGGAGGAAGAAATTTTAATTTATGCATTGGCTATGAAAGCCCAGGAAAAAAAAAGAAAAAATTGATAAAATGGAAAAATGGAGTGATACACTAGGGCTGGGCATCTCCAAAATGCAAAAATTTTTATTCTATAAAAAAATTCTTATAAAAAAATGGTTTATTCAACAACAAATAACATATACATATATATACAAATAAAATTCCTAAACTTTGTGCAAAACTGGCTAAAATTCAGCAAATTTTCATCAAAATTTTCAACTTTTTAATCAGATTTTTTAAAAAAATTTTGAGTATGCAATTTTGCAGCCAATTAAATTCTAGTAAAGAAAATGCAAGTTCGGAGTTAGTCAAAAATCGTGTTGATTTTTGAGAATTTTTTTTTGTTGAAGGTGTTTTGCATTTTTTCCATATAAAGTAAAAAAAAATTTTGTATGGAAGAGACTGCGTGAAAACAAATTGCCAAAAATCAACGGTAATTCCTAGCTACTTAAAACTTGCACTTTATTATAATAAAATTGCGCTACAAATCTGCATACTCAAAAAAATTCTAAAAAATCTGATTAAAAAGTTAAAAATTTTCATGAAAATTTGCTGCATTTTCGTGAGATTTGCATAAAGTTTAGGAATTATATTTTTATGTTTTTTGTTGTAGTATGAACTATACTTTTATACGAAATTAGCAGAAAAATATTAGAATGAAAATTGTTGCATATATTGTGAAAAATTTGCTGTGCCAATAGTTTGTTCCGGCAGTGTATGTATATATAACCTCTTTCCATTTGATTGCCGTGCGTATTGGATCATTTAACGAACTCAACCCTTGTGCTACCTCCTCCCAAAGCAATTGCATATGCCGCGGCTCCTTTGGATTGTTTTTGCCTGCTAGAACTCCCTTCAAACTTTACGCACCTACATACATTTATATGTAGCACACATATTATTTCAAAAGAAAAGAAAATAAAGAAGTTTTTATCACACTATCAAAATAATAACACATTTTAAGTATTTTTTTACATAAAATATGTAAACAAACTTACTTCTTCTCAGTTGCCATCTGTTTGACTTAACTCACCAGTCAGCTGTTTTGCCTTTCATTGCGTGGTGAGTTTAAAGAGCTTTCAGCTTTTCAGTCATCGAACTAGAATAGCAGGGGAGCTTTCAACTGACAACGTCTCTGACATGGCAGCACTGACAGGCAACGCTGTCAGTTTTTACAGAATCGGGCTGTTAGTCTTTACCACAGTACGCCGATACTCAGAAGGGTGATCTCGCGGTAGACGGTGCGTATGACGGTCCCGTTTCTTGTGGATCGGGCAAAGCACACTTAAATTCCATTCGTCGGACTTGCGGTCATCTGACCATACTTTGCATAAGAGTTGATGCATGCACTTTATCAATTCCTCGCCGCCGCACTTGCATAGCTCAGCTGGCAAGCCGTCCCATATCGGTCTAACATGGCTCGCGTTGCGCGCGACTGCAGCGTGACCCTATAGACGGCATATTTTTCCTCTGAAGCTGCGTGACAATCTTTATCGTGAAATATTACAAAATAATTGTTTTTCGGGCAGAGAGCAGGGGGCCAATTCCTGTTCTGTGAAAGCGTAAAGTGAAAACATTTTTCATCACTTTACATACAATTATGAATCTGTGTTCAAATGTAAATAAATTAATTTGTCAAAAATTTTTCACTGTGAAAATTTTTTTTTCACAAATTTTTGTGGGTGTGAAAAAGAAAAGTTGGGCGTTCTTCTCAAAACCATCATCTTGTGATAAAGAATATTATTATCTTAAACTCACAATAATTCACCAAATAATTACTTGCTAGACGTTAATGGAATAATTTTTAATTTTAATGATCGAAAATCGCTTAAAATGATATAACGAAAGGATAAAGTGAAAAAATTAAATTTTCACTGACATTGAATTTTTCATTTTCACTTCACAGTTTCATAGGACCGGAATTGGGCCCCAGGTGAGAGTGGAGTGGCGAATAAATTGGCCGTCTGTTGCGATTGCAGTTTTCAACGTTGAGTTTTCCAGGCATTGCTGGATGAACATTTTTTGCTGCAAAGAGGCGGGTGCTTATCTTGGCTGCAAAAAGGTAGTAATCTAAGTCGATGCTTGGTCCTCGGAGTTTACGGACATCCAAAACCCTGGGAGCGTGCATTTCCTCTATCACAATATGATCGATTTGGTTTCTCGTGGATGAATAGTGTGATCTTAAGTGTAACAAAACAAAATCAAGTAATACATATATTTAGCATAAATGAATATACCAGCATAAAAAATCTGCATACTCAAAATGTTCAATACGTCCTCATATTTATACATACCTATGTATATAATTTAAGAGAAGATATTTCGCTGCAAAGCAATGATTATAAATTGTTAGTTTACCTTTCAAAATTGCGGAGGAATATTACAGAGTATACGGAAAAAAGTTTATTTTTTTACATTTTTTTATTTTGAATAACGTCTGGCCCGGCATTTGGTTTACTATACAGGTATGGTTACAGAGCCAAATAAGAATAAGAAGAAGATAATAGATCTATAACTTTATCAGTCACACAGTGTTATAATCCCGACGAAATCCTTGACGGTGGTACCAGGAGGGGAACGGTACATGACGGTAGGAAGTTTTGTTTGGGTTAAAGTCTCACACTGACGAGGTTAGGCTTTCGATGCTTCCTCCTCGTAAAATAAACATGCTCAGTAAAAAGTTAACAATTTAAATCGACGAATAGTTTTATATCAACTTTTGTGAACTTCTGTTTATTTGTTTTTTGTACAACATATTTACCTCTATTGGTTACAATAATTTTAAGCTATAATAAGCAATTTTTCAGTAAGTAAGTTATTGGTTTTGATTTTTTTTAGGCCCCCTCCTAAATTTCGTTCTGGCTACGCCCATGTATACACCACTAAAAAAATTTAAGTTAAATAAAGAGGCTATCAAGAAACCATTTTGGTTCTTTTCATCGAAACCGGATAAAACTTCTGCTATATTTTCATCAAGTCAAATAATCAAATCCCGTCTGAGTTTAGTAAGCACACGTTTATTTAGATTAAAGCTGCCGAGGTTAATTAGCCGGCGTGTAGGTTAGACTCCATCTGAGAGACTGATAATATATTACAATAGAGGGCAGCAGTGCTGCCTAATTTGTTATCGGAAGGTGCGCTCGCGTACCGTACGAGCCGGCATTACAAGTTATCGCAACTTCGTGAACCCCTATTTAATACTCATGGACCCCCATATTTTTTCACATCACCGTGGACCCCCGTCGAGTCTTCCGTGGACCCCTGGGGGTCCACCTGGACCACTTTGGGAATCACTGCCATACATTACAAGTTATCGCACTCTCCCCTTCCTATTTAAACGTATTCATTTCATTTATTTTTACAAACTATATAAACATTTCATTTTTTCCTTATAGACTAGTTACATAAACATTTCATGTTTTTGTTTTAAATTTGACTTACTAACTACAATAGCTTCGTAATTTTTAATTTATTACTTTATTCGCCAGTCGTTCAGACCTTCGCAACATAGTTTGAGTATTATCGACTACAGTAGTACTTATTTCCTTATGCTTAATTTTGTTTGATTCATCGAACACTCTTTGACTACATTCATGCATTTGATTGCTATGTCTGTTCCAAATAATATCAGAATCAATTTCAACTAAATATGTAACTCCTGGCACTAATATTTTTATAATTTTATCCTTAATCCAATGCATTTTACCGCTTCTGTCATCAGTTACCATGACTGAGTCCTACATCGAATTTGGCACGTCTCGCCCCTTTTATGATTACTTATTTGGCGAGTTTGATTATTATAATTATGCTCTACGTCTCACTCGGCCTTAATAACGAAAATCTCGTTCGCAGTTCACGTCCAAGCATAAGTTTTGCTGGAGATTGATTTGTAGAAGTGTGTGGTGCACTTAGATAATCAAACAAAAATTGTTTTAGAGCATCTGCTAATGTTAAACCACTTTTAATCATATAGATCACCTTACGCTTTAATCATATAGATCACCTTACGCCGCCCCGTTAGTGGCTGGGCAATGCGCTGGGCTGGTACTATGACGAATGCCTGAGTGCCTCATAAATATTTGGAAAGCGTCTCCCACAAACGTTGAAAAATTACCAGTAACTAAATGTGCGGAATACCCGAAACGCGTAAAAACTTCCTTGAACACCGAAATCGTGGAATTTTCGCTCATGTTTGGCATATAAAAGCTTCTGGCCATTTTGCATGACTATTAAAAGTACAATTTTACCTTCATTAGGACCCAAAAAATCTGCGTGAACTCTATGCCCCGGCATGGATGGCCACGACCACGGTGTCAAAGGAATTTTTGGAGGTTTATTTTTCGTTTCTAAGCATTTGGTACATGAACGTGTAATTTCTTCTAGGTCGTGATCAATAGATGACCACCAAACAAATGACCGAGCTAATGCTTTCATTTTACTCACACCGAAATGGCTGAAATGCAATTCGTGCACTACTAGTGGTCTTAGCCTTTCGGGAATCACCACTCTATGACCCCAAAGTAAGCAATTATTTTCAATTGATAGCGCTTCGCGTTTATTCCAAAAATTTAGTAGCTCTTTCTCGACCGGTGGTTTGTCTGGCCATCCATCTAAACAGTATCGCATTATTTTGCAAAGAACTTTGTCGCTGCGCGTTGCACTTGAACATATCTCCAATATAGAGATGCAAAATCGGAATTTTGAATATTATTGAAATAAACATTTGGAACCTCATTTGTGAATTCTCTTTCTTTATGTTGAGCTACTGCATCTTTATTAGGCATGCGACTAAGCCAATCTGCATAATTGTCTGAACCTTTAATATGCTTTATCTCATAACGAAATGCAGACAAAAATACTGCCCATCTTTGTATACGTGCAGCCGCTATTTCAGGTATGGATTTTTCTGGATGGAAAATGCGTGTAAGCGCTGCGTTGTCTGTCTGTAACAGAAAATTTTGACCGAACAAATACTCAAAAAATGTTTTGACACCGAAAATTATTGCTAAACCATCTCGATCTAATTGAGAGTAATTACTTTCGCTCACATTCAATGTCCGGCTAGCATAAGAAATTGGAAAATCATTTTTGTTAATTCTATGCGATAACACAGCCGATACACCGTGCGGTGATACGTCGTAGAGCTGGGATACCATCGATAGTACCGCCACTCGATAGTTTTCGAAACGATAGTTGAAAACATCGATAGTATCGATAGTACCATCGTCGTAAAAGGTATTGAATTGAAACGCTCAATTGCTTGAAAATTAAATAATTAAAAATTTTATAAATTACTTTGTAAGTTAAAGAAATTGTATGTATATTTTTTTAAATTTGAGTGCATCAAAAAGATCTTCTTATAATAATAAAATAAACTTATTAATTTATGCGTCTGAATTATATACTTATATACATACCCTTGCATCCCCTTGAATAGCGACAGGCAAAATCTGAATTTAAAAACAAGTAAGAGCAGCGCTGTCTTCGGCTATGCCGAAGGCTTCATACCTTTCATGAACATCTGCAAATTTTACTTTGACAGATTACTGCTTTTGAATACATCTGCATACATCGATAGAGGAGTTACATACTTATATAAAAAATCGCATCTAAACAATCAGAGGTATGGAAGATATACTTTATATGGCACCAATCTAAGTGATTTTCACTGCTATGTGATCGGTATGTAAACCGGTAACACAATTTATTGGGTTTAGTTTCCTACATAAAGGAGATATATGGCAAAAACTGGTATCTGAACAATCAGTGCTATAGGAGATAAAGCTTATACAGCATAGATTTTGACGATTTTCTCAGTAGACTTTGTATTATTATTTATAAAATATCTTACGAAATTTATCGGTTTTAGCTGTTCAAATAAAGGAGTTTTACAGTAAAATCCCATATCTGAACAATCAGATGTATGGAAGATATATGTTGTAGTCACCCGATCCTTGTTATTTTCACTGTAAGTATTCTGTTAATAATGAGTGAAAATGGTGCGAAATTTCATGTTCCTAGCTGCATAAATGGAGGAGTTATGATAAAAGACCTCATATCTGAACAATCAGTTGTATGGGGGCTGCAGGTTATAGTGACCCGATCTTTGTTATTTTCGCTGTAAGTCTTCTGTTGATAATGAGTGAAAACAGCGCGAAATTTCATGGTCCTAGCTACATAAATGGATGAATTATAACGAAAAATCTCATATCTGAACAATCAGTTGTATGGGAGCTATATGTTATAGTGGTCCGATTCCTCCGGTTCCGACAAATGATTAATACATTATAAAAATACACCCACCTACCAAATTTGATTCGGATATCTCGAAAACTGAGAGACTAGATTGCATACAAACAGACGGACAGACGGACAGACGGACATGGCTAAATCAACTCAGCTCGACGTTCTGATCATATAAGTATACATTTTCATGGGTCTATATCTTTTTGTTCTGGTACTTACAAACATCGGACCAAAGTTATAATACCATTTCATGCTCATGAAAGGTATAATAAAATTGGGATTGTGTTTGTTCCTTTTGAAGTGCAAATAAGTGAAATGGGCTATAAAAATAAATTTATAATACTACAAAACAAACAAAATAAAGGATATTCGTTTAAATTGACAACTCATTCTTATAAAAGTTCAACTGAGATCAAATACGGAGGCGCATATCAAAATCCGGACAAGGGAAATTATTAACATTTTACCATAGTATAAGAAAACGAATATAGCACTGCTCAAAATAATAGCACCACAACGTTTTTTAGCAGTGTTGACTATTTTACAACGCTTTTATCAACTTGCAATGTTGTGTTCCAGAAACTTTCAATGTTGTGTTCCAGAAACTTGCAATGTTGTGTGTCCGACACCATAAAGCAAAGCTTTGAAAAGCTCCTATAAAAAATCATAGTGAATAGGGCGAGGTAGATGACATCTAGATGTCGCCCTATGTACTACGTTTGCTACACCGGAAATAGACG
>NW_016157560.1:164712-177393 GCF_001687245.7 Rhagoletis zephyria
ATTGTTTATAATGACTTTTGCTAAAATTTCAAAATCAAAAGTTATCAAAACAAATTCTATGGGACTGAGAAGTATTATTTTCTACTTTTTAGTCCATTTATAAAAGCGTTGTATATTAAAAAGTTTTTTTTATATTATTTATTTTTGTTTGTTTAGTGTCTACTATTTTTTTATAAAAGTTGTACAAAACATAAAAAAATACAAAATAATTAAAAATTCAAGCTTTTTAATTTGAATTTCTATACAAATTTTGTGTAAGCAAATTTATAGCTTATTAAATTTTACTATAACTCAGTGTAAGCTTATAGTTGCTAAAAATCCCAATGACTTAAATATATTTTTGCCGACTGTGTTGTGAATTTTCTTGCATAAAGAAAAATTGTGTAATGTGTAGAGATATAAAGAAGAGACATTGTGAAGTCGTGCTTAAACTATCGATACTATCGACAGTATCCCAGCTCTAATGCGCTGGGCTTACTTGGATCAAAATGCACTAGAAACTTTTCGGAAGTTAAGTGAGTCTTAATTTCGGCCAATGCATTATCACATTCTGTGGTCCACTGAAAACCACGCTTTTTCTCTAAACATTGGTATAAAGGTCTACATTTTGTTGCCATATTTGGTATAAACCTTGCGTAATAATTTACAGAACCTAACATACTGCGTAATTCAGATACATTCGCAGGCGGAAGAACTTTTTGTACCGCTTCAACTTTGTATTTTATCGGATGAATACCATTTTTATTAATGCGATAGCCTAAATATACAACTTCATCCTGTAAAAATTTACACTTTGTAAAATTTAGTTTTAAACCTGCATCATCTAATCTACGTAATACTTCTCGTAAACGTCTTACATGCTCTTCTTTATTAGCCGCGGTAATAATAATATCATCAATATAAACTACTGCGCCCGGAATTCCCATCAATAAAGCTGTTATTTTTCGTTGAAATGAAGCTGGCCCCGTGGACACGCCATACGGCAACCGTGTGTATTTAAACAAACCTAAATGTGTACTAATAACGACGTATTTTTGTGATTTTTCATCTATTGGCAATTGTTGATACGCTTCCGCTAAATCCAGTTTTGTGAACTGTTCGCCACCACGTAATTCGTAAAATACCGATTCGGGTCACGGAGATGGAAAATGATCTATTTCCAAAAATGGATTCAACGTGATTTTAAAATCACCACATACTCGAACTTGACCGCTTTCTTTTATTATAAATAAATAAATTATGGGGACTATTGGAGTTCCCCACTCACTATATTCAATTGGTACTAAAACTTTATTTTCAATTAAACGATCAATTTCTGCTTCCACTTTATTCCGCAAAGCAAAGGGAAGTTTACGTGGCAGTAGAAATTTTGGCTGTGTATTTGGCTTTACTTTTAATGACAACGTTCCGCGATTAAATAAACCGAAACCGTTTTTAAAAACTTCGTTCGCAAAGATTCAATGTGGGATTCATTAACCTTATTAATACATTTAATACTTTTATTTGAAACTTCTTCTGAAAATTTTAGTGGCCACATTTGTAAACCATACATCCACTCTCTACCTAAAATCGGATAACCACCTTTATTAATTACATACAGTTTTTGCTTTATATTTTGACGTTCAATATGAACAATAATTTTACCCTCCGCAGGTATTTGTTGATTGTTGTACGCACGTAAGGTGGCATCAACAGCTTGTAATGGAATGTGAAAAATTTTTTTTATAACATTATAATGAAATAACCTGAATCAGTTTCCATATTGATTGGTACATTATTTATACTAATAGTTTCAACCTGAGGTTCAATTATTGTATGCTTAATTTTGATTGGTTCAGCCATTTCACTATTTATTTGGGTTTCGTTAATTGCATGATGATAATCATAATGTAACGCACTGCTATTTGCTAATTATCACTTACATGTTCATCGTTTTTATTACTATTATTATTACTAGCTAAACCATCTAAATTTTCACGTTCCTCAGGCTCTAGTGGACTTTGAACATTATTTATTCTTTGATCTGATTGGGAACACTTTTTGTTAGAACACATTTTGAAAATGTGACCTTTTTCACCATACTCGCTACAAAATTTGAACCTGAGAGAGCATTGGAAATTTTGATGGTTGTTTTTACCGCAACAAGTACACGTAACTCTCTCGCTCGCCTGTGTGTAACTTAACTGTCTGTAGTTATTGTTGTTATTATTTCGATTTGACCGCTGCTGCCGTTGAAGGTTATTCGTTCTCTTCGCTTGGCCCCTGTAGTGCTGCGACTTCCCGCGCTGGCCGTCATATAATGTTCTCACGTTATGTATACCTGCTACCTTCTGCTCCGACTTCGACCGTTTTTGCCAATTCCGTTAATTCTTTCAACGATTTGCTAGACTCCATCAGCTCATACTTCATTAGCTTTCTGGAAACGCCCGAAATGAATTGATCTTTCAGCTGGGTATTTAGTTCGGATGATGAGAATTTACACGGTGTCGATAACGCTTTTAGAGCCATTAAATAATCTTGAACACTTTCATTTGTCTTTTGCTTCCGTTCGCGGAAAACAAAACGTGCTGCATATTCACCTTTATCAGGGTCATACAATTACATTAATTTTTTTTTCCAAATCCTCATTGATTAACTCAGTGTGAGGGCAGGACTAGGATGAATGTATTTGCATAAAAAAGCAAAAGTGTTTTGGGTAGGCGTCGGTGCCAATGATAACCATCAGTTACCACCTCTGCATGGTTGTAAGTCATGCAGAGTCCCTACGGCTTGTAGCGCTGTGGCTTTGCCGCTTAAACTCTGTAAGAGTTTTTGGGGGTGTGCGTCAAGCGGAGTGTTGAGCACCGGTTATTTATTTAACTTCAAAAATTGGGTAGGCGCTGCGGCCAATGGTAGCTCTTGTACCACCTCTGTATGCCGAAGGGAATACAGAGCCCCGTGAGACAACTCCGGGAGCGT
This sequence comes from Rhagoletis zephyria, assembly GCF_001687245.7. NCBI lineage: Eukaryota > Metazoa > Arthropoda > Insecta > Diptera > Tephritidae > Rhagoletis > Rhagoletis zephyria. The sequence continues at coordinate 167,671 of NW_016157560.1, forward strand.
TGTGATGCATCAAGCAAGTTTGTTGAGCATGATTTGGGGTGCCAGCAATTAACTACTTTAGTAGGTTTTGTTCTGCGGCAGTTGAGAAGTGCATAAAAAAATGCATACCCAGTGAAGAACGAGCGATTTATTTATAAACACAAGTGCGTGTGTTTATTCGCTGCACTTGGGTTTGGGCGGGAGTGCAATACAAGTACATGTGTGTGTTCGCTGTTCTTTGTTTATGCGGGAAATGCATAAGTCGCTTAAACACTCATACTTCATATCATTTAAAGCTTGTGGCTCGCATTCAGCTTTCAACTCTTTGTACACTTCTGGCGATAAAAGCGTTAATAATAATGTAGGCTTCTTGGCATCCGCGATGTCGTTTAGCATAACGTACGCGGAGAGTTGTTCTAAAAATTACCTTAACTCGCCTTTCTTTTTAAAAGGTTCAACATGTCCTAACAGCGACATTTTTTTATGCGTGCGTTTTGTGTCTTTAACAACTTCACTTTTCGAGTTTTCTAGATTGCCTTTTGTGTCACTCAAAGCATTTGCGTCGCTATTCTCGATACTTTTATCAGACGAATTATTTAACTGTTCTATATATTGTTTTCCGCGATAATTTTTTTAATACACTTTAATAATGATTTTCGTAAATGTTCAACTGCGAAACTTTCGTCAGCGAGAATGTGAAAATATGCACAGACTTGCACCAGGTTAGCTTTACTCAAAGTATTTATCCACGAGGTGTGTTTCAACGAAATTTCGTTATGTATGAAATCCCAGTTCCCACCAGTCATTTAAACTTCACTATTCGATTTTTATCAATTTATTTCCGCTTTTAACCCTCGTCGCCATTTGCTATATTTTCATCAAGTCAAATAATCAAATCCCGTCTGAGTTTAGTAAGCACACGTTTATTTAGATTAAAGCTGCCGAGGTTAATTAGCCGGCATGTAGGTTAGACTCCATCAGAGAGACTGATAATATATTACAAGCGAGGGCAGCAGTGCTGCCTAATTTGTTATCGGAAGGTGCGTTCGCGTACCGTACGAGCCGGCATTACAAGTTATCGCAACTTCGTGGACCCCTATTTACAACTCATGGACCCCCATATTTTTTCACATCACCGTGGCCCCCGTCGAGTCTTCCGTGGACCCTGGGGGTCCACCTGGACCACTTTGGGAATCACTGCCATATACGGTGTGATAGCAAACCGTTTCGCTCGGCCGCTACGCAAGTGATATATGTCACCGAAGTGCCGCTGTCGTGAAAGAGTGCACAGTTTTCATCGCTTCCTACCAATTCCCACGTAATCAGCATGTCGGTGTCGCTTTCATATCGTATCGCTTATCGCGTCGCCTATCGTATCGCGTATCGTATCGGTCTAATGTGCACCATGCCTTACTGTCAAAACTGTAAATATAGCAACACTGCCTGTATATGTAGTATCATACATGTATTTAAAGATCTCATAAGTTTGATTTTTCCTTTCAAATTTAATAAAACAATGATGTCTCCAAATACCATAATTCGCATATTTTTCAGATGAAATTGCCAGTCATATTAGAAAATGTTGCATAAGCGGTATTCAGTACGCTAGTAAGCAATATAACTGTGAGAAATACGATTACGAAGTGGCCACAATACCGCCATTGTGGCGTGGTCTCTGCCATTCGACTTATGGCGTCTGCTGCTCCCGCAAGCTGGAAGAGCAATATTGCGTAGCCGGCCGCCTTGCTGCTTTGAAGGGCTCACGCTGCGATGAGCAATACAATACCACCGCCTTTCCTGAATGCTGTCGCGCCTGCCAGGTGGGACTGGCCGTCAAGGCCAGTAATAATGATTGTGACAACGCACTCTTCTCATATTTCCATAAAATGGAAACATATAACATTTGCTGCGACGGAAAAACAAGAAACAAATATTCCGGCGCCATTATAATTGATGACAATGTCGCCGGGCGTTCATTCAAAGAAAAAACAAACCAGCTGAAAAGCGAAGCCAGCAATTACTTAAATGGCTCAGAGGAAGAAGCACAGACGAATATAGGCGACGAATTGATTGCCAATGGCAGTGATGGAACAATCGTACTGCCAGGAGATGATGGTAAGTAAAGCAAATAAGTATGTATGTGAATCTCATAACACCTTGCGAGGTTCCATTTGCATGTCTGTTCAGATGACATATGCGGCAAAGTGCCGAATCTGTGTGCCCAAATTTGTGAGAATACTAAGGAGGCGTATCGCTGCAAATGCAACCCTGGTTATAAGTTGGATGAGAATAATGTCACTTGTTCCCGTATCAACAACGGTAATAACATTTTAGTAAATTGCTAATATAATCAAACGATTCTGATATAATCTAATATAACCTGTCCTTATTTAATCGAATCTAATATAATCAAATATATTTACATACATAATCAAAATTTAATAGACCCCGATGTAGAAATCAACGCTGACAACGAACTAGTTGACGAGGAGGAGGAAGTGATTGATGACGATGGCGACGGGGATAGTATTGCCGTCTTGGAATCGGAATTAAAAGGCGATGAACACAAGCAAATTTCGAAAGCGGGCTCTGCTAACAAGGATGACTCGATGAAGTGCAGCAGTGGCTATGAATTCGACTACACCAAAGGAAAATGCACTGATATTAATGAGTGCGCCAATAAGTTGGACGACTGCAAAAGTAGTCAATATTGTCATAATACAGTCGGTGGCTATCACTGTTTGAGTGTGAATTCGAAGAAGTGCGACCCGGACAAGGAGAAATGTGAAAACGAATGCAACGCCGGTTACCACTATAAAGATGAAGACTGTGTTGATATCGACGAGTGTGCAGTGGATGTGTTTGCGTGTGACAGCAGTCAGGTGTGTAGCAATGACAACGGCGGATATCGCTGTGATTGCAAATTAGGGTTTAATTTGGATACTACCACAAACGCTTGCATTGGTGAGTGCAAACACAAATTTTTTAAACCAAAAACTTGTCATAAATATTTCGGATGAATTGAAAACTATGCGCAATTTTATGTTAATGCATGTCCCATTTTGAGTGTTTTAAAACTGTACTTAAGTTTGTGACATTTCAATACAATATATGCATAGTAATTTAAGAACTGGAAAAGAATTTATAAAATTTTAAACTGGTCACAAATTTACGGTAATTAAAAATATCGACACATTTTTCTCTAAATACAGTTTTGAAAATTAAAAACTGGTATTAACCTTTTTTTTATTTTAAAACGGATCATTGAAAATGTGGACATAAATATTTGGTGATTTATGTAAACTTTTAGCTTTTAAACTCTGAGTTAAGGAATGTTTCATCCATCTACATTTCTCAGATATAAATGAGTGCTCGATTAACAACCATAATTGCCTTCCGACGCAACGTTGCGATAACACATACGGGTCGTATGTCTGCGTGCGACTTCAAAGCTGCGGTACTGGCTACACTCTAAACGCCGGAACAGGGAATTGCGACGGTGAGGAAATCTGCTTTTACTAAGCTGTCTGATTATATGTTAACCTAACCGGGCCTATTTTTGTAAGTTTGGTCATTTACGCCTACTTTTTCTTGTTTTTTTTTAGATGATGATGAGTGCGCCTTAGGTACCCACAACTGTCCAGCGGATTACGAGTGTCATAACACGAAAGGTTCATTCCGCTGTTACCGCCATATGCCGTCGACCGTACGAGCCACAACAACAATAAGGACGACTACAACAACATCTACTCCGACGACACCCGTCAGTGGCTTATCTCCCTATAACTATCGAAACCGAACGGCTTACAGTTATCCGAACAATTACGCTTCGCATCTGACACACAGCCAAACTTATTTGCGTGAGAATTCACCGCGCTATATCGGGATTACAGAAGCTGTTAATAAACCTTCACCGCCTCCATGCGGCATAGGCTTCCATCGCAACCATTTGGGCGCTTGCGTAGGTAAGTACATCTGTACTTAAAGCACATACTCGTAATGCGGAACTGCAGAACTTAGGCCGCTGAGCAATAGGAAATTCACATAGTGACACCAACCTGTTCTAGGCAATACCAGAATTTCGTAATGCACTTTCCAGTCCATTACTGTAATATTCTCGGCTTCCTGTAACTAACCGTTGGCCTCTTGGGTACCCGAAGGCTACAAACAGATTCCACTATTTGTGAGAACAGAACCAGGGACCGAACGTAACATTTATTCATGAAAACTGTCATTGAAAAATTCACTATGAAGGAAATGTTCTACAACTAAGTAAGTGATACATACCAATCGATTTATTTTTTTGCCGAGAATCAAATTTTAAAATACATTTTTATTTGTAATTTTTATGCAAAATTAAAAAAATAACAATTATTTTTGATATATCTTTTATAAATCCAAAATAACAATTATTTTTGATTATTATATAAATAACACAGTTCGACAAATTTCGGCCTTCTTTACCACCTGAGTAAAACACGTCGTTTGTTTGTTTGTTTATTTGGAAACTTCATCCTAGCACAACAACTGTAAATTATAAAATTAAAAATATTTAGTTAAGAAACATAAAAAACATTAATAACTATTAAAAATATATAGAAATCGAATCTTTTAAGCCTTCACAATTTTGGATAGAATTGACAGAGCCACACGATTACGCATTTTCACAAAATCGTGTCAAACTTAGGTTTCGATCGATCCTAGTTTTATTTGTGCCAAAAAGGTAGCAACAAGAACCATATAAATCTGTACAAATGTACCCCTCGTGTGAAGCGGCCTCGACAGTATAGTATAGTATGGTATAACGAACGTACAAGAGGAACATACATACAATTTATACATACATATTTAGAATTAACTATAGTAGAAACTGGTTAACTTATTTTTGAAACGCAGTGCATTGTTGATTGACCTTATTCTAATAGGTAGTGAGTTCCAAAGACGGATAGAGTTAATGAAAAATTGACGTTCCGATATTTGAATTCGATGTTTAGGAAGGACTAGCAGCACTGACCTCGTAGACTGAAAGAATTGGAGTCTTCGATATAAATATTCCAGTTCCTCTGTCTTACTTTTAGCAAATTTACAAAGGGATGTTGAGCAACCTCTCAGCATGATCAGACACGCGGTCAAGTCTACTTAGCCCAAACACATATCTAGCAATGTTGTTGTAAGCAATATTTAGTTTTCTTTTACAGGCACAGGCACAATTAGCATAAATCCCACAACCGTACAGGAGCGTAGGTATTAAGTATGCTTCAGCCAAAAGTAGTCGAATGTTTAAAGGTGTGAGGTACTGTGTTAACCAGAGTGTACGGAGCATACCATACTATTTTCCTGCTGCGCTAAAAATTTATTTTTTTTCATGTCAATGTTTTGTTAAAGACTACTCCAAGATTCTTGACCGTGTCGACGTATTCAATTACTTAATTGTCCAAAGTGATCTTATCTAGGCCATCAGAGGCAATAGATTTTCTATGAATGATGATACATTTCGATTTGACAGGGTTAACACATAAGCCGTTCATAGAAGCCCATTACCCTATTTGGGTTAAGTCATAGTTCAAATCTTTGATACACATACTAATACGATCAGGGGGACAGCAAACATATAATTGGACGTCATCAGCATAATATGTGGGCATTACAATATTTAAGGACGTTAGGCAAATCATTGACGTACAAAACTAATAACAAAGGTCTCAGGATTGAACCCTGGACCCCACTAGCTACGGCTAGGAAATCAGAATACTTGCTACCAATACTCAATGCCTGAGTTCTGCCGCTGAGATAAGATCTGATCAGTGTGCATGCTGGACCAGAGAAGTTAAATAAGTTATCCACCTTTTTACATAATATCATGAGGTCCACTGAGTCAAAGCCCTTTGAATTATCATCAATTTGCGATCGAATACTTTCGATTACGTGCAAGAGTGCTGTTGTATAGCTCCTTTTAGATCTAAAGCCCGATTGGTGGTCTGTGTGAAGTCTGTTGTGTTGCACATAATAAATAATTTGTTCATGTAAAATGCGCTCTACCACTTTTGATAGAAAGGGAAGAATAGCTATTGGTCGATAATCGTTAACGTCGACACTGGTGGTCAAAATTGAGTTGACGAAGTAAGTCACGTGCGGTAGAATTTTATGTAGTACTAACAGACCCTGCGAACTTCGTCCCGCCCAAAATTATTTTTTTTATTGAAACGTTTGGATAAACGTTTTCGCTAGCAATTCACGTTCACGTTTGGTTTTGTGGTCGACAGAAGGCATATCCTCCATTGCCGTCTAAAATACCTGACGAAGGCGTTATACCAGGAAGAAGTCCTTGCGGCTCGATGGTGAACCGTCCTTGAATCTGTATAGTATATTTGGTAGCAATTTCCAAACTGGTGAGTATCTTTGGTCCACATTCTGTTTGGTCACCATAAAGCAAGGACCGTAATGGTTCTGATGGTTGATTTAACGGGGGTATTTTGACTTTTGAATAACTCGGCTCCAACGCCACCTTGCACATCTTTTTTTGCAATAGTATTGCCCCTATCGTTACCAATATATATATATATATCTCGAATATGAGTCAAATCGGATCACAAATACGATTTTGAGTAATAACTCGACTTCAGCGCCACCAGGCGGTTTAAGTTGAAACTTAAACTATACAGGGACCTACCCAAACGCATAAAAAAATGTCGCTAAACCCGTTTCGGTCGTTTAGGAGGAGTTCACCCACCAGAATAAGTCTTTTACGTACCGACACTCTTCAGAATTTTTTCCCATACAAAAAAAAACTGTCACGCATTCGTTATACGGAAAAAATTCGCAACATCATCAGCGAAAAAGTTCGGTAACTTATAGCCATTTAAAACTTGCAATTTATGATACTGAAATTGAGTGAACTACAAAACTGCATACTCAAAATTTGGTGCCAATTGATGCAAAATGAACTATATTTCTATAAAAAATAAACAAAAAAATTTATCTTTTCCAGTAGCACGAAATCTCTATACCGATCTGCAGGACACTACCCCAAATACTTCCAGAGATATACGGTATGAAAAATTCGATATGCATTGGTGATGCCACGCTCCCTTAATATATCGAAAGTCTGCACTAGGTGACCAAAAATTCAAAAAAATCGGTACAGCCGTTCGCGAGATCACCTCTTATAAAAAGGAGGAGCTTCTCTTTATATAATTAGTGTAGGTAATACAGGGCAACGCCGATTTTGATGCGGCAAATGTTAAAGCTGTTTTCGATAGACTTTTTTGTGCTGATTACGAATCCGCAAGTATAAAGTTTCCATTATCTCTAGGTTTTGAAAAAAACGTGATGAAAGTGTCAAAAATTTCCTCTTTTTTGCAATATTTGAGAAGATCTAGCAAGGAAACGAAAGGTGATAGAACCTTTCTTCTTCTTCTTATTCTTAATTGGCACTGTAACTGCCTAAGCGATTTTGGCCGAGTTCAACAAAGCACGCCAGTCGTTTCTCTTCTGTACCAACTGACGCCAATTGGAAATGCCAAGTGAAGCCAAGAACCTTCCACTTAGGCTTAAATTAAAGCTAGAACTACAGATTACTATCCCTGACAATACTATTCCTGCACCTTGCCCTGATGGTCACAATAATAAAAAAAATATTGAAAAATTATGCAATTGAAAAAAAATTGTGTCAAAATCAGGGTTAGCTGTTCAATAAATGACTATAGGTGACCTGAAGTCAGAAGTCCGAGCCTTTATTTAAGCCTAAGTGGAAGGTTCTATCACCTTTTCCTTAATTGCGGTAGGTACTCAAACTTCCCAAAATCAGTTTTTCAGGTTCATCAAATGACTATAAGTGACCATCAAGCAAAAGTGCAGGAATTTTCAGGGATGGTATTCGAGATTTTTAGCTTTAATCTAAGCCTAAGTGGAAGGTTCTACCACCCTTTTTTCTTTGCTAGAGCTTCTCAAATATTGCAAAAAACGCGATTTTTTGACACTTTGACCTCGTTTTTCTTAAAATCTGGAGCTGATGAAAATTCTATGCTAACGGATTCGTAATCAGCACAAAAAATCTGCCAAAAATAGAGTTAATATTTCCTGCATTATATTTTTCCATTTTAGTTGGCCTGTGTAATAAGCAGGGAACGGATTTTTAGGACCTAAAAACCTATAAAAAAGGCAAAATAAAGTAACGAAATAGGCTGGAAAAGGCAAAATAAAATAGCGAAAAAGGCACTAGGTATTGCAAAAAAGGCAAAAAAAGGCAAAACAAAATAGCGAAAAAGGCAGGAAAAGGCAAAAACAAAGGTATTGACAAAAAAGCAAAATAAGGCAATAAAAAAAAGACAGAAAATACGAAGAACAATCAAAAAATATATTTATTTTAGAAATTTTTATATTACAAGTAAAAAAAGAGAAACTATGAACTAGGTTCATTATATGAAAAATTTTTACTATTTTATCCTTTCGAGTTTCTAACTCATAAAACTTTAATCTGTATACTTGTAGTAACATTGAACCACAAGATGCATTTTGAAGTTTTCTGGCAGCATTTTCATTCGATGTTCGCGAAGAAAAGCCTTGAATGTACTAAATGTGCGCTCGACGTAAGTTGATACAAGTGGAGCCCAATTTAAATATGGAACGTTTGAAACGTTCATATTATCAGGAATAAGGGCGTTTTCCTCGCCCTTTACAATTTTATCCACACCCCTTATTGTCTCCAAGCCTAGGTTAGCTGAGAAAACGGCTTTGAATTTTTCCAACACCAATTTGGCAAGAGGTCCCTGCGCTTCTATAAGCCGCATGGGCATGTGTATATTTTTTATTCTTAAAAAAAAAATTGTAAATGCTATAATCACTTTTTTAAAGGTAGAAAAGGCAAAAAAGGCAAATATCTTAAAAAAGGCAAAAAAAAGGCAAATATCTTAAAAAAGGCAAAAAAGGCAACATCAAATGTGTATATATGGAATCAGGGAAAGCTAAATCGTGGACATTCTTAATCGAATATACTCTATCTCTTTAGCAGAAAAAAAGGCAATTTCCATAAAATCCGTTCCCTGGTAATAAGTATTGTTAAATAGCCAATACCCGCATGTTTGCGGCACCTTCAAATACCTTTCGAACTGTAAAACAATGACTCAATTCTATTCTACGCATATCTATAGTACAGGTATCGAACAAGATTTTTTGGAATAGATCGGTCCCAGGTCCACCTTTCAGAAAAGAGTATCCTATATGTTAATCCTGGCAATAAGCTACCTACGGGCCAAATTTCAAGCAAGTGGCACCATAAATAAGATTTTTTTGAATAGATCAATCCCTGGCCCACTTAACGGAAAAAATGTATCCTGTATGCTAATCTAAGCAAAAGGCTACCTACGTACTAAATACAGCTTTTTAGCGTAGCTCGACCCCTGCGCCACCTACGGAAAAAATTAAAAATTTGTGCACTCCTTCTAAACACCTTTCCAAAAACGCAGCAACCATTCGAATCGGTTATGAAACATAGGAGAAAATTGTTCCCAATTGATTCATGCTCACAATGAATTTCACAATTATCTGAAATTTTCGAAGCTTCACAACGAATTTTGCACCTTTACATCGTCCAAAATCATCAAATCATGCGATAAAATGCAAATTTCGTCGAAAAAATTCAAATTTTTCGCGTTCTTCGGGATTTTTCCGAGTTTTCCACTTATAATTTTCAATTTTTCCATTCGAAAGCCATTCCGAAGGAATTACTTACACACAAAATTCCAT